>NC_056739.1:560123744-560171655 GCF_019279795.1 Protopterus annectens | reverse complement strand
GCAAGTAACAAAAAACTGAGGGTAATGCTACTCAATGCCAGATGTCTAAACCTCAAAATCCATGCACTCGAGACACTCCTCAGTATGGAGAAATTCGATATATGTGCAGTAACAGAAACCTGGCTTAAGGCTCCAGAGACCACCCCAGCACTACCAGGCTACAACTCATACCATACATTTTGGCCACAGAACCCAAACCGAAATACAAAAGGTGGGGGTGTATCCATATTCATCAAGGATACCCACACCTCCAGGTTAGTGGCACAGCACGATGCTTCAGAGATCATCCACATGCAACTAACAATGGGCAAAACTGCAATTCAAATTGTAACTTGCTACAGATCAGCCACCATGTCCCAGGACCCCCATTATGCATTTCTAGAAACACTGGGAAACATAAAGGTCCTACCAAACACCCTAATATTGGGTGATTTCAATTACCCAAACATTAACTGGGAGAACTACTCAAGTACTAACTCCCTTGCCCAACTTTTCCTAGAATTTATAAACTCAAATGCCCTGGTTCGACTGGACAACACTCCCACCAGAGGTGACAACATATTGGACTTGGCCATCACCAACATGGGTGACCGGTGTTCCACACCAGAGGTCAACCTCTTGCTGGTTAGATTTGACCATAAACAAATCACTTTGGATATCCATATTCTGCCCCCACCCCCGGACAAGAAAGCCACCATGAAAAACTTTTCAAAAGTAAACTTCACGTTACTTAAGACTGAGGTGGAAAGTTTCAAAGCCCCCATGCTGAATGATAACACTGTCCAAGCTGCAAAATCCTTTACTAATGCATTCTACGGGCAACTACAAGAATGCATGGATCATGCCATCCAAAGTAAAACCAAGACTCACTCCTCCAAGAAAAGGAAACCAGTCTGGTAGACTCCTGCCATAAACAAGCTATACAACAGAAGGAAGAAACTAATACAGAAAAGAGTAAAATACCAAGAAGGGAAGACATCCCTGATCAGTATCAGCAAGAAACTACGATCCCTCATGAAATCATTCAAGGCGAACTTTGAAAGAAAAATTGCCAAGAACTCCAAAGATAACCACAAGGCATTCTTTAGCTATATCAAGAATCTAATTGGCAATGCTCAGATCTGCTCGGAGTTGGTGCAGAATGGCACAAAATACACTGAAGCATCCGATATCGCCAACATCCTGGCAGACAGGTTCAGTGCAAAGTTCACCCCCCTCTCACCCCCAAAAGGGCCCATAACTATACCAGAAGAATGTAGAGTCCCAGAAATCAGACACTCAGGTTAAAACAGTCCTCTCCAAAGCCAAAAACACAGCATCAATGGGACCGGATGGTGTCCCGGACTGTGTCCTACATGAGCTCAAAGATGAACTAACCCCTCACCTAAACACACTGTTCAAACTCAGCCTCTCCACAGGCTACATACCCATAGAGTGGCACACAGCAATGGTTATTCCACTCCACAAAGGTGGAGCCACAACAGACCCTAGGAACTATCACCCTATAAGCCTGACTAGCTTGGTCTGCAAGGCTATGGCATGCATCATCATGGAACTCATTAACAGAGACATTGGGAACCTCCAAACACTGGACCCTACCCAGTTTGGCTTTGTTAAGGGCAGATCATGCCTCCTAAACCTGGTGGACTTCTTTGAGACAGTTACCAAGGCTATAGACAAGGGAAAGGTTGTACACACAGCCTATCTAGACCTTGCTAAGGCCGTCAACACTATTCCCCATTCGGATATTATAGACAAGCTCACCAGCCTGAACATAAACCCCTACATTACAAGATGGGTTGCCAACTGGCTCATGGACAGAACCCACATGGTGAGAGTTGCAGGAGCTAGGTCTGACTCTAAACCGGTTATAATTGGCATTCCCCAGGGCTCAGTCCTAAGACCCTTTCTGTTCGGCATATATTTCTCAGAGGTACAGGCAAGCACAGGAGGACTATGGCTGACCAAGTTCGCAGATGACTGCAAACTAGGGGCTATAATTGACTCTCCAGCTGACACAGACATCCTCCAAAAGGGTCTCACTGAGACGGATACCTGGTGTCAAAATCATGGCCTCAAGCTAAATGCCAAAAAGTGCATAGTCATCCCCTTTGGTAAAAACAAAGTACCCACAAACTACCACATAGGTGATAGTCCCCTAAATATGGAAGACGTAATAAGGGATCTGGGGACCCAAGCAGGTAGTAATCTCACCTTTTATAATCACATTGCCAAAGTGGTTAGAAAATCCTTCTATGTGGCCCACCTAATCACAAAAGGGTTTGCATCCAGATCAAAAGAGGTTATTGTGCCCCTCTACTTATCACTCATCAGACCCATCTTAGAGTACAACGTCCCATTTGGGATGTACCTTACAAGACACCTGCAACAGCTGGAAAGACCACAGACGTACCTCACCAAGAGGATTAATGGCCTCAAAGAGATGTACTATGCAGCTCGACTGAAGAAACTCCAGTTGTACTCGGTTGCATACCGCCTACTCAGAGGTGATCTCTGCCTGACATACAAGGCCATGTCCAGCCCAGAATTGATGGACATGCTCCACCTAAAGAAAACCTTATCCCCTCGAGCCACATGCTCTAGGGATGTAAACCTCACCACAACAATAAATAGGACATGCTGGAGGGATAGATTCCTGTCCCAGAGACTTCCCATGCTTTGGAACAAGATCTCAATCTTCATTAGGCAGAGCCCCTCGCTAACACTCTTCAAAAGAAACCTTGACGAGTGGATGGGAAACAGAAAGTTTACCTCGGGGATCACTTCATTTGTATTAATTTGTAACAGTAATACATATGTAGACTGGAATGTGTTGGTCCACAAACTACAGTACATTACAATGTACTGTACATATGTACACAAAATGACTGTCCCATTTGTGATCATTACAGTGAAATGAATATGGTATAAGGTGTAGCCTCAAGACTGCAAAACATATATACACCTCAGATGGCTTAGTGGTAAGTCCCATGGCTATATTGTGTATGGTCCAGGGTTCAACACCTGCGATTCTTTACAAATGTTTTTTTACTCCAGAATAAGGCTCATTTAAGCAGTTGTAAGAATGTTTAAAAATGTTTTTGTGACATTATAGCAGCGGTTAAACACAGTTAAACAAACTTTGTAACGTATAACCTGTGCGCGCAAACACGGCCACATCTGCTAACTACTCAAGATATATACATGTCAGTGAAGTAATATCTCACTATGTGCTGACATAACATTACATTCTCTGTTGACTGTACTCCCCAGCACACATGGGTTTATATGGGTGTTTCAAATGTTTATTATACAGACGATTACTACCTATATATGCAAGCTGTGGTTAAGGTATACTTTTGAACATGATAAACATCCCTGCCTTTATCGGGATTGAAACCTCGAATGCACAGATACTATGCAGATGCTGTAACCATTACACTGTTGACATTAACGTTGCTTCCGTCTATTTCCTATTTAGATGGTTTCTATGTGTAAGCTAGGCTAAGCAAAGGGCGGGAGCCCCCAAACTCACTGAGCTTCATGTACACTTGAAATAACAACATATAACAAATGTACTGTGAGACAATACATTACATTCCTAACTACATTAGGCATAGCCCCTCACTGGCACACTTCAAGGGAAACCTTGTTGTGTGAATGGGTAACAGAATATACACCCCTGGGATCATGTGTCCCAGAATCATAGAGCCAGGGGGTGGGAGAGCCTGTCCAGTTTAATAGCTGCGAGACCTGTTGGGAGAATTGAATGGTGTTGAATTGTCACATTAACATGCCCTCTTTTGATTACTAAGTGCCCCTAACACCCTCCACAACCCCAGTCTTCAACAGCTTCCATCAACTCTGCCTGGAATTGCTTCATTGGCTATGCTTGACAGAGGCTCAGTTACTTCATCAATGGTGCAGGGAAAGCCAACACGCTGTAGCTATGCGTCTAATTGCCCTTGGGCAGATAGGTAGTAGGCTATCTGTGAACCTCTAAAGTGCAGGCCATCACAGCCATAATATGTGAATAAACAGACCTTCAGATCACAATATACAGTGAGAAATCACCATGTAGTCAGGAAACAGTTAAGTACAGCAAGAACGTACAGAACACTGATACTTAGTCACTCCAAAAGCCTATCTTGGAAGCTAGAAGATTTGTATAGGTTTAAGGCTTTCTATTGCTTACCAGTAGGTTACCTATAAGAGAGATGACAAAAAGCACAGATGGGGAACATGCATGTAATGATACCATACCGGCTAATGTGTCAGCCTTAGGCTTTGGAATACAGGCCAAGGCTATTGGCGCCCCCATGGTGTCTTATTTAGGAGAGTCTTGAAGGTGAATACCAGCTCTGTAAATGGCACAATAGCAGATTCAATGAGGGTTATGCTACTCAACACCAGGGGTTGTAATCACAACATGCATGCACTCACAGCACTCCTCGGTATGGACAACATCAACATCTGTGCAGTAACTGAAATCTGTCTTAAGGCTCCAGAGAGCACACTAGCCCTACCAGACTACAACTCATACCACACATTTCAACCACAGAACATGGACTGACACAGACACAGAGGGGCTGTATCCATATTCATCAGGGATACCTACATCTCCAGGTTAGTGGGGCAGCATGATACCTCTGAGATCATCCATGTGCAACTAACATTAGCCACAACTGCAATGTAAACTGTGGCCTGCTATGGATCACCCTCCATGACCCAAGACCACCACTCCACCTACCTGGAGACAGTGGAGAACATGACAGTCCTAACGCAAACCCTGGCATTGGTCGATGTCAACTACCATACCATTAACTGGGAAATTTACTCCAGTACTCACTTCCAGGCCCAGCTCTTCCTGGAATGTATCACCTCATATGCCCTGTATCAGGTGGTAACCTCCCTAATGAGGGTTGGAAATACTAGAAGTGGTCATCACCAACATGGGCAACAGGTGCACCACAGCGGAGGTTAACCAGTCACTGGTTAGATCTGACCATGAACTATTCACTGTTTCCACACCCAAGCGTCTCCCCCACCCATGGATACCACAGTGTATACCTTTCCTACAGCTAAATTTACAGTACTAGTGACAGGGGTGATGGACAGGTTGACAGATGGGATCAGATAGGAGGCCCCGTGGACTATGATGTTTGCAGATGACATTGTGATCTGTAGTGAGAGTAGGAATCAGGTTGAGGAGACTCTGGAGAGGTGGAGATATGCTCTAGAGAGAAGAAGAATGAAGGTCAGCAGGGCTAAGACAGAATATATGTGTGTAAATGAGAGGAAGGGTAGAGGAATGGTGAGGATGTAGGGAGTAGAGTTGGTAAAGGTGGACAAGTTTAAGTACTTGGGATCAATAGTTCAGATTAATGGTGAATGTGGAAGAGAGGTGAAGAACAGAGTACAGGCAGGGTGGAATGGGTGGAGAAGAGTGTCAGGAGTGATTTGTGACAGATGGGTACCAGTAAGAGTGAAAGGGAAGGTCTACAAGAGGGTAGTGAGACCAGCTAAGTTATATGTATTGGAGGCATTGGCATTGACAAAAAGGCAGGAGTCAGAGCTGGATGTGGCAGAGTTAAAGATGTTAAGATTTGCACTCGGTGTGACTAGGATGGATAGGATTAGGAATCAGTATATTAGAGGGTCAGCTCATGTTGGACAGTTTGGAGACAAAGCAAGAGAGGCGAGATTGCGTTGGTTCGGACATGTGCCGAGGAGGGATGATGGGTATATTGGGAAAAAGATGCTAAGGATGGAGCTGCCAGGTAAGAGGAAAAGAGGAAGGCCTAAGATAAGGTTTATGGACGTGGTGAGAGAGGACATGCAGACGGTTGGGGTGACAGAGCAAGATGCAGAGGATATGAAGAAATGGAAAGAGATGATCTGCTGTGGCAACCCCTAACGGGAAAAGCCAAAAGATGATGATGATGAGTGACAGGGGGGGGGGGTTCACAGCCCCCATGCTAAGGGGAAACACTGCTCAAGATACAGACAGATTTACAAATGCAGTCTATAAGCACCTACATAGATGTATGGATCGTGCCATTACTGGTAAACCAAGACTCGCTTCTCCTAGACAAGGACACCAGTTTGGTGGAAATCTGCAATAAACAGGCTATACTACAGAAGTAGGACAGTGTTCATAGGTTCATAGGTAGATACTAGGCTATCTGCCCTAAGGCATTTATAAGCCTAGCCAGAGTGTAATTGACTTCCGCCTCCCTATTAGATTAGCCTACTGTGCCTCTGTAAAGTAGGTCACAGAAGGTACCCTTGTAAGATTAGTTTACTGTGCCTCTGTCTATCAGGGACACAGAAGAGATCCCAGGGGTGAATTTGCAATTTCCCATCCACGCATCCAGATTTCGCTTGAAGAGGGTC
This sequence comes from Protopterus annectens, assembly GCF_019279795.1. Lineage (NCBI taxonomy): Eukaryota > Metazoa > Chordata > Ceratodontiformes > Protopteridae > Protopterus > Protopterus annectens. Next base: position 560,165,259 of record NC_056739.1, on the reverse strand, counting down.
AGCGAGAGCCTATGTCTACCATGAATTGGGATTTTATTCCAGAGTGAGGGGAGCCTCTGGGAAATGAATCTGTCCCTCCAGCATGTCCTATTTATTTTTGTGCTGAGGTTTAGGTCCCTGGAGCGTGTAGCTCTAAGGGACTTGGATTTTTTGAGGTGGAGCATGTCCATTAATTCTGGGTTTGACATGGCTTTGTACGTCAAGCATAGATTGCCTCTGAGTAGGCAGTAAGCAACTGAGTAGAGCTGGAGTTTCTTTAGTCGAGTTGCATAGGACATCTGTTTGTAGCCCATGATCCTCTTGGTGAGGTACTTTTGGGGTCTCTCCAGTTGCTGCAGATGTCGGGTAAGGTACATCCCAAAGGGGCATTGTATTCAATTATGGGCCTGATGAGTGACGAGGGGGCACAATGACCTCTTGATCTAGATGCAAACCCTTTCGTGATAAGGTGGGCTATATAGAAGGTCTTTCTAACCACTTTGGCAACATGATTATCAAAGGAGAGATTACTATCTACGTTGGTCCCCAAATCTCTAATTACTTCTTCTGTACTTAATGGATTACCATCTATGTGGTAATTTGTGGGCACCTTGTTTTTCCAAAGGGGATGACTATGCAATTTTTGCATTTAGCTTGAGGCCGTGGCTCTGGCACCAAGCATCCATCTCTGTGAGACCCTTTTGGAGATGCTTGTGTCAGCTGGAGATCCCAGTTTGCAGTCATCTGTGAACTTTGTCAGCTATAATCCCCCCGTGTTAGCCTGAACCTCAGAGAAGTATATACCAAACAAGAGAAGTCCCAGAACTGAGCTCTGTGGGATGCCACTTGTAACTGGTTTGGATTCGGACATGGCACCTGTGATTCTGACCATGTGGGTTCTATCTCTGAGCCAGTTTGCAACCCATCTTGTGATATAGGGGTTGATATTTAAGCTGGTAAACTTATTTATGATGCCTGAGTGGGGTATTGTGTCGTTGCGAGGAGGGTTTCCAGGTAGGCTGTGTGGACTACCTTGCCCTCATCTATGGCTTTGGTAACTGTTTCAAAGAAATCAACTAGGTTTAAGAGGCAAGATCTGCCCTTAACAAGGCCGAATTGGGTAGAGTCTAGTGTCTGGAGGCTCCCAATGTCTTTGTTTATGAGTTCCATGATAATACGCTCCATAGCTTTACAGACCAGACTAGTCAGGCTTATGGGGTGATAGTTTCCAGGGTCCGTTGTGGCACCACCTTTGTGGAGTGGGACCACTGTAACTGTACCCCATTCTTTGGGTACATATCCTGTAGTAAGGCTAAGTTTGAACAGTGACTTAATGTGAGGGTTCAGTTCTTCTTGGAGCTCATATAAGACACAGCCTGGGACACTGTCCGGTCCCATAGATGCTGTGTTTTTTGCTTTGGAGAGGGCAGCTTTCACCTGTGCATCTGTGATGTCAGGGAGGTTACATTCAGTAGGGATAGGCATTTGCTCCTTTGGGGGGGAAGGGAGGGAGAAGTTTGCACTGAATCTGTCTGCCAGGATGTTGGCTATGTCTGTAGGTTCGGTATATTTTGTACCGTTATGCAACAATTCTGAGTATATCTGGGAGTTTCCACCCATGTTCCTGACATAACTAAAGAAGGCCTTGTGATTATCTTTAGTGTCTAGGGCAATTTTTCTTTCAAAACTGTCCTTTGATGATTTTATGAGGGATCAAAGTTTCTTGCTAAAACTGATCAGAGATGCCTTCCCTTTTTGGGATTTTGCTCTGTCATGTAGTAGCTTCCTCCTTCTGTTGTATAGCTTATTTATGGCCGAGGTCCACCAGACCAGTCTCCTGTTTTTGGAGGAGTAAGTCTTGGTTTTATTTGGGATAGCATGATCCATGCATTCCTGCAGGTGCTCATAGAATGCATTTGTAAAGGATTCTGCGGATTGGGCTGTATTATCCTCTGGCCCAGGGGCTTTGAAGGATTCCACTTCAGTCTTGAGAAGTGCAAAGTTGGCTTTTGAGAAATTCTTTACAGTGATTTCCTTGGCGGGTGGGGACTGGATATGGATGTCCAGGGAAATTTGTTTATGGTCTGATCTTACCAATGAGGGGTTTACCTCTGGTGTGGAACATAGAGTCCCCATGTTGGTGATGACCAGGTCCAATATGTTGTTCCCTCTTGTGGGAGTGGTGACCAGTTGTTCCATTGCATTAGAGTTTATAAATTCAAGGAACCGTTGGGCGAGGGTGTTTGGGCTTGAGTAGTTTTCCCAGTCAAATTTTGGGTAGTTGAAGTCGCCCAATAACATAGTGTTTGGAGAGACCTTCATATTCTCTAGTGTTCTCAGGAATGCCAAGTGGGGTTCCTGTAATAGGGAGGGTGCTCTGTAGCAGGCTACAAACTGAAAGGCAGTTTTGCCCACTGTTAGTTGCACATGGATGGTTTCCGATGCTTTGTGCAGTGCCACTAACCTGGAGGTGTAGGTATCTTTGATGAATATAGATGCTCCCCCTCCTTTTGTGCTTTGGTCCGAGTTTTGGGGCCGAAATGCATGGTATGAGTTATAACCTAGTAGTGCTGGGGTGCTCTCAGGAGCCTTCAACCAGGTTTCTGTTACTGCACAGACATCGATTTTCTCCATACTGAGGAGAGCCTCGACTACGTGCATCTTGAGGTTTAGACTTCTGGCATTGAGTAGCATTACCTTTAGTTTTTTTATCCTTGGGTTGTCTATGGAGGTGGGTTTTTCCTTTGAGCCTTGCCTAAGAAAGGCACTATGGGGGTGGCAAGAGCCTTGGCCAGTATATGAAAGCCTAAGGGTGACAGGTGCAAGCCGTCCCTAGCGAAGCAACGTGGCTTGTCGAGCATGTCATTCCAGGCTGACAGAAACTGGATCCCCTTTGAATGACACCAATACTTTAGCCAATTGTTGAAACTGATCATTTTGTCTTTATACTGTGGCATCATTCTTGGTGAGGGCAAGATGCTACTCAAGGTCAGGGTCATACCAGCCTGGGCTACATGGTCAATGAGCTCCTCTATGTCTCTTTTCATGTAGTCCAGGGAGGTACATCTCAGGTCATTCACACCAGCATGGACAATGACAGAGTCATACTTGTACTTGCTTTGGAGTGACCTGAGTGCTTGTGTTATGTGGTGGATCCTGGCATCTGACAGGCAGCTTACAGTGACCTTCTCCTTGTTCAGTCTGGTGAGCGGGACGTCAGTGTGCCGGACAGTAGAGTCCCCTATAACAAGTGTATTTGGTGTGTTGTTTGGCCTTAAGGGCTGTGACTGTGAGGCACACTGATTTTGTGAGATATGTGATTCATAGGTATTGTTGAGGGGTGGCTGTTGCAGACAAACAGCAAATCCCATGAATGGCAGACATCTGTGACCACTATTGGTATGATACGTAGGTCCCTCATGACATCATTCAAGGCTAACATCAGCAGGAGAATATGCAAGAATTCGAAAGATAACTGCAAAGCATTCTTTGACTATGTCAAGGATCTAAGTGGTGACACACAGATTTGCACTGTGCCGGTGAAATATAGCACAAAATATGCTGACCCTACTGATATCGCCAACATCCTTGCAGATACATTCAGTGCGTACTTCACCCCCTAAAGAGCCCACAACACTACCCAAAAGGGACAATATCCCACACATCCGAGACACACAGGTGGAAATGTCTCTCTCTAACAGCAGAAAACAGCGTCAATGGAGGCAGATGTTGTCCCAGACTGCATCTTGCAAACTGTAAAAGACAACCAGACCCCCCCACCTAATTAAGCTTTCCAACCTCAGCCTCTCCACAGGGTACATGCCCATACAATGGCGCGTGGCAACAGTTATTTCACTCCATCAAGGTGGAATCACAACTGACCATGGTAACTACCACCCCTTAAGCCCGACTAGCCTGGTCTGCAATGGCATGGTTCGCATCCTCATGGCACTCATTAACAAAGACATTGGTAACCTCCAAACATGTGACCCAACCCAGGTAAGCTTGGTTGAGTGTAGTTCGTGCCTACTGAATCTGTTTGACATCTTACATACAGTCACCAAGATGTTAGATGATGGGGAGGTGGTTCACACATACTACCTGGACCTTGCCAAGGCTTTTGACACCATGCCCCACTAAGGTATTATTGATAAACACACCAGCCTGTACATATACCCATACATCACAGGTTGGGTTGCCAACGGGCGTACACACAGAACCCACATGGTACAACTAGTGGTCTCCAGGTCCAACTCTTGACCAGTCACGACTGGTGTCCCACAGGACTCAGTCCTGGGAGCCCTACTGTTTGTCATATACATCTCAGGGGTACAGGCAAACACAGGTGGACTACGGCAGACCATGTTTGGCAATGACTGTGAACTGGGAGCCATGATTGATAGTCTAGCTGACACAGACATCCCTCAAGCGGCCTCGCAGAAAACGTCACAAGGTGTCAACCTCATTGCCTCCAGCCAAGTGCCACTAACTGCATGGTCATTTCATTGTGGAATTGGCACCCACATATTAACACATAAGTGGCAGCCACTTTAATATGGACAAGGTAATGGGGTATCTGGGGACTAAGATAGATAGTGATCTCCCCTTTGACAATCATATCTCTGCAGTAGTTAGGACATCCTTGTATGTAGGCAATCTGATTACTAAAGGATTTCCATCTAGACATACTGGGGTTATAATGCCCCTTTACTCATCACTCATTAGTCCCATCATAGGCTATAATAACCCATGTGGGATGTACTTCAGAAGACACTTCCAACAGCTGGGAGGTCCACAAATGTACCTCACCAAGGGGAATACTGGCCTCCAACATATGGCCTATGCAGCCAGACTGAATAGACTCCTGTTTTACTCAGTGGCATCTCGTTTACCCAGAGATGATCTCCGCTGGCCAACACAGCCATGTCGAACTCAGGCTTAATGGATATGCTCCACCTATGGGAATCCATGTCACAGTGAGCCACACACTTTAGTGAGCTGAACCTTGCCACAACAATAACTGGAAGATGCTGGAGGGACAGATTCCTGTCACAGACACTCCCCATACTTTGGAACAACATCCCTAACTACATTATACAGAGCCCCTCACTAACACTCTGCAAGATAAACCTTGAAGAGTGGATGGGGAACAGTAGATGCACCCCAGGGATCCCGCCATTGGCTCTGCTCCACAGAGGGACAGTTAATGAATCAATGGGATGGCAAAAGCTGACACATTTTGGCTGGGCTTATGAATAGCCTCTGGCAGTTGGCCAAGTACCTACCTATGAATCTATACATGCAGTATCTGCATATGCTGACAGCTTAATTTACTGTTCAGGTGTTGACTTACCTTGTGCCAATGGCAGTTGTGTGTGCAATAGTTGAGGGCTGCCTATGTTGGACGCACACAGCAGACTGCCTATGCATGACAATTTACAGGTAGTCTTGTGTGTGTGCCATCCATTTTTACTGTGTGTGCAGGTGGAGAAAGGTGTCAGTCCCTAGGTGCCTACACTGTCAGTGTGTGTGCTATACGTTCCCTCTTTGCCAAGGCATGGGCTTACTGGGCATGCCTCCGTCTGCCTACTGGGGCTGGCTCAGGGTGTTTGTGATCTGAGTACCTCTGTGCCTGTGGGGCCCTTGGCAATGGTGGTGGGCTATGAGGGCCTTCACCATTCTGTCCCTGCTGCAGCTGTTTCTGCAGGACCATATTGTGTAGCATGGCACACACTATGAAGATGTGGGCACATGTGCCTGGAGAGTACTGCAAGGCTCTACCAGATATGTCCAAGCAATGGAACCATGATTTCAGCATCCCAAACACATGCTCTATGATGATTCTGGTTTGTGCATGTGCCTCATTATGGCATTCCTGCATGGGTGTGTGTGCATTTCTGATGGGAGTCATCATCCACGGTTACAGTGCATAGCCAGCATCCCCCACCAGGTAGCCATTTGGAATGTCCCCCCCTGGCAAATAACTGATAAAGCTGTGAGGCATGCCAGAATTGGGAGTCGTGATAGCTTCCAGAGCTGCCAGCACACACATCCATGATAATGCCCTGGGGCATTGCACACAACCTGGCAGTTGATAGAGGGGTATCCCTTACGGTTTATGTAGCGCCTACCCTGCTCACTGGGTGGTGACTTGATGTGTATGTGCATGCAGTCTATTGCACCCAGTACCTCTGGGTATTCTGCCACATGGTGGAAGACATGCATATTGCTGGCCAACTCCTCCTGCATTCGGGGGAAGTATATGTGCTCATTGGCATGTGGTAACATGGCATCCAGGAACTGGTGTAGTACCCTGGATGTTGATGCCTGTGAGATCCCCAGGATATTCTCAGCTGGTCTTTGAAAGGTACCTGTAGCTAGTATTCTCAGGCTTACACATACCTTCGTATCCACTGGGATGGGTTTCCCTCTGTTTGTTCTGGTTCTGAGACATGGCCGGCACAGCTCCACAAGTTGCTGTAAGATGTCCCTGTCCACTCTGTAATGCTCTACTATCTCCAGATCATGTAGGCCCTGGTAGGTTACCCTGGGTCTGAACACTCGCCTCCTCCTCTGGTGCCTGCGGTGGTCATGTGCATCATCCTCCACACCACCTTCCATCTCCAACACATGCTGGTGGATCAAAGCTATGGCAGCCCCTAGCATGTACATACTAAAAGTTCCCCGTCTGTATACACCACTGGTGCAGAGTGTATGAGACTATGTATACACCACTGGTGCAGAGTGTATGAGACTATACAAATGTGTGTGAAGTGCTTTCACACTTTATACTATTGTGCTATGGATGCTGCTGATGTCAGTGGGTGTGTATGAGGTATTCCAGCTGCAGCGTGTCTTAATTATGGGTTTTGCAATGAGTACTGCAAGTGTGGGGCCTTTACTGTGGAGATCTACTTGCCTGCCTTGATTAATCTGTTGCCCTTTAATTCACTTTTAAACCTGGATCCCCTCCCATTATCAGGCATGCATCCACCTGCCGTCTTTCTTGTTTTGTACTTTCCCTACCCAGTCATGGCAAAATGTGCCTTGTAGCTGATATACTGCATACTGCAAATTGGCTTTGTTCTGCTTTGACACTTTACTGTTTTCTTTGCAGTACAGCCCCTCCCCTTTCCTGTTCTGCAGGTAGCTGCTTGCAACCTTGTTAGCTGTTGTCAATGGCCCACTGTCGGCTCCTAGGTGTTAATTATTCATTTGTACTCCAATTTCACTGCTACAGCATTTCTTTATTTCTTTCCTATATCCTTCCTGTTTCAGCTGCAGTGCACGCCGCGCAAACCTGTTTACCGGGTTTAAGCACGTTTTCATCTCTGTTCTCATGCATACTCAGTTACCTTGTGTACTCTCAGCTAAGCATAGCTATGGCCATTTCAACACACCCCGATCCTGCAGCTTTGCCTAGCTAGGGGCAAACCAGTTTAGCAATGCTCCAATGTGCTTACAGCAATGGTGACACACCCCTCTCTTGATGTCATCTTTATCTCAAGGGCACACCTTGGTGTTATAACACTATGCTGTGAGGTGCATCCTTACACCAGTGGGGAATCTGCGATTCACTATTACTCCTCTCATTTGCATGGCATTGCCTACTAAATCCTAGCTACTGCGCATAACACTGTCACTGCCCCTTAGCAACCCTTGTGCCATAGTATGGTGTAGCATGCCTGCCATTGATTATTATGGGGAAATCGTGATATGTGTTTCATTGTGGTTTTATTCTATATTTTTATATATTCCTTGCGATCCCATTTGTGCACCGCTGCCCTGCGCTTCCACGTCGCAATAGTGAGAATATATATATTAAATGTTAATTTTATATTTTGTACATTTTTTTTACACCAATGGCTATATATTTAGCCATTGGCATTTATTAACAATACAATACATGTGTTTGGTCGGCTGTCATGGCTCCAATTTTATGTTTGCAAAAATGTAAACCATTTTCTACGGTTTACATTTCTGCATGCTTACACTACACCTGCACCACTTCCTGAATCGCTACATACCTTCATTTCTATGCTACAATGCTGCACATGGGGTAATTAGCATATAGGGCTTGGGAGTTGTGCGGGCGTAGCGTACGCAGGTAGTGCACATGGAAACAACTTGTACCTGAATCGCTCAGTGGCCATATTTGGTGTTAGAATGCCGATGCTACACCTGCACCTGGCGCAAGCTTCATGAATCCTGGGGTATGTCTACTCACCAGTAAGACTGCTGTATAAGCTATTTAGCACATCTTCACTCTCTGAAACTGATACCTTGGTATTTTCTTGTTCTTCTGCTAGGTAGCAAATCTGTCTTTCTCCAGTGTTTTAGTAGAGATCATGGGCAATCTAAAAATGTTTTGATTCACTTTGGCCTCTTTACAAAATTTTTGATTTCACTCTTTAAGTAATATTCAATTTATGCTCATTTGGCTGTTACTTCTAACTTTTATTCTTGATTGGACTTTTCTTCACTTACCACCTATAAAGTTTGCACAGCCTACTTATGCAGATCAATCTATATCAGGCTCCATTTAAGTCTCAGATCCACTGTGGGGCATGTTATACTGGGAAACCTTACAATTTCAATTACTCTGCCTCTGTAGATTTGGAAGGAAGTGTTCTCCAGCACACTACTTCAAGTAGCAGTTACTACATCCAAGGAATTTATAAGATGCAAGCCCTTTCAGTTAAAGACCTAGATTTACTGCTCCTACAAAGATAGAATGGTCAAACACTTCCTTTTTAGCTAAAGTGGCAACAGAGTCAAATTTTAATCAAGCCATAAATATGACTGTTTTCTTCCCCAGTAACTAGAAAGAGGAACATCTTCTTTGCTGCATGCATGTCAACAGATAGTATATATATATATATATATATATATATATATATATATATATATATATATATATATATGTCTACTTTGTAAATTCGAAATACTGAAATCTCGAATTTCAGTATTTCAAATTTACAAAGCTGAATTCTCACATTTCCAAAACCAGCAAAAGCGTGAAATTCAAAATACCAAAGCAAAGATATTTTGAATGTCAGCTTCTATTCGTACAGAATGTGGATGTTTGGGCTTAATTTTGGTAAGTGTATGTGTGTAAGTATGTTGGTTAGGGGTTTAGTGTGTGTAAGTGTGTGTTGTGACTGTTATGTGTGTGTTTGAGGGACTGTAAGATGTGTGTGTGAGTTTCAGTTGTGTTACTGTTTGTTCTATCTCGGTGTTAGAATATATAAGTGGGGGGTGCAGGCTCCCACATGGGGGGGTGCAGGGGGGCTTGTCCCCCTACTTATATGTAGCTTAGATTAGTTTATTTGATTGTGGGAGGGAGTGTTATGTATGTTTATGTGTGTACTGTTATGTGTAGCATGGGTACGGGATTTTGAATCACACAGTTGTGTGTTTTCGAGTTTGTGAGTTGTGGTTGGGTTTTCGGCTTTGTGGTTTCGGAAAAGTGAAATTCAAGATTTCAGTATTTCGAAATTACAAAGTGGACCCATATATATATATATATATATATATATATATATATATATATATATATATATATAAAACCTCCAAAACGAAAACCTGTGCACGTTAAACGTAACGTGCGTGCACGGAAATAGACCAACAAAACACCAAAATATATTCCAACACTGCACTGTCGACAAAATAAACAGGTCAGAAGGAGCATAAATATTTTATTAGCTCACAGACAGTAAAATACACTCCAAACCGGTTTCACCCTTTAGGCATCATCAGTGGATTACACAAAGTGTTTTCATCACTCCATTAAATATGTCTCCCTTAAAGAGACATATCCCATTTATCTAAAAACACCATGTATACAAATATATATTACTAGAGCAGAAGAACAACAGAACAATAAATACATATATTCATACCCAAATATTATTTTTTATTTTTTATTTTTCATTATTATTATTATTTATTACTACAGATAAACCTCACTATTACAGAAAGGCATTTAACCCGGGTTTATATAAAGCCCCTCAATTCAAAATCCACATTCTTTCCTTTTTATCTAACATTAAATGTTTCTCAGTTTCCCCCATATTGATGTTTCCTAATGTATCAATCCCTATAAATATAAAATCTGCCGTAGTATGATCAATGTTATGTTTATATAGGGCACTTCGAACCCTTTGACATTTAATGTCACTTATATGTAGTGCCATTCTACTTTTAAAAGATCTTGATGTTTGGCCCACATAAGAGGCCCCACATTGACATACTGCCATATATACAATCCATTCAGTCCTACAAGTTATTAAATGTTGTATATCAAAAACTTTAGAAGTATTAATAGATGTAAATGATTTTGTTTTAGGAACAACTTTACAATATGTACATCTACCACAAGGATTGCAACCTTTACTTGCAATCAATTTTGCTTTGTTATATCTCATCTTTTTATACCATGAAAGTGATTCACCAATATTTCTACCCCTCCTATACCCAAATGTACAGTATTCATCAAGATATATATATATATATATATTTTTTTTTTTTTTTGTGAGCAGGAACAATCTTTCAGTAAAGATGATCATCTCTATTTCTTTTGCAAAGATCAAGTTAGACCAAAATGTTTCTAATATCACTTTTGTTATGGAAAAATATATTGTCTCATGAGTATTCTTCACAAAATACATATTAACTTGAAGTTTCTTCACAAATGAGTCAAATAAAATGTTTATATGTTTATGCTGAAATTATAATATAATACACAATACACTTTCACATAGGTTGTAGCTTTTTATTTTGTATGCCTTACAACTGCATTCTGTTTTCATTATCACATTATAGTGCACTGACAGGAAACTGAAGGTGTAGTAAGTGCTGAAGGAGTTAAAGGATATTACTATGCTTAAAGGAGTCTGATTCCAGAATGCAATGCAGGAAGGAAAGAAAACAATGTGCCAATAATCTTTTGTAAGCTCTGGCCTTCTCAGGCTGGGGGATGAATCATTGCAAGAATGTCTGTAAGAAGCGAATACTGGTACTGAATGATACCAGGTCAAAAGACAGATTGTTAGGCCAGGTGGTATGTGTTTTAAAAAGACATATTTGTCGTATGCTTATACGAAGCTCTAAGTAAGATTCACGAAGGCACAGATTTTAAAATTGTATGATTTGTTAAAGCTATGTTACATCAAAGTTCTGCATGCATGGCATCGATAAGAAAATGTATATATGTAGTGTTATTATTCTTTGATTTGGAACTGATAAAACTTTGTGAAGGCAGTTTCCCAGCACTGTTTATGGAATAAACCAGTACTTTGTACATCCTGAAGCATTATTCTTGACTCAAGACTAAAAAGGTAAAACTCTTTGTTATCTGTTGCACTTTAATACTTTTCTAGGCAATTAGTTGCATAGTTATTTTTTTCACACAGAATATGCTAAGCTCCTAATAACAGCTCCATAGGTCTATTCTACCATAGCTATAGCTACATCTGCCACTCCTATATTTACTGCAGTGTTTCTCTAGTTTATAACTATGCATTTGCACCATGGTCTTCCCTTAACATCTTTGCTGGTCACCCCAAATGAATGTGATCGGGCTTTATTATTATACAATTATCCATTGTATGTTCCCATGAGGGCATCCACTTATGAAGTTAGCTGGGACTCTGTCCTGCTGGTTGTTCAGATGGATTTTTCTTACCACATACAAAATGTATGCACTTACATCAAGGAACATCTGTAAAGAAGATGGATCTTTCCCTGTAACATACCCTACCCTAAGTATGATTTCCTTATATGTTTCATTCCTCTTCTTATTTACTGCTCAAAGCTGTAACAGAAGAAATAGGGAGATAAGCATGTAAGATGCATGATGTAATCTTTATCTGCTGAATGTTCCTAAAGCCTGTGGCATCAGTCCAACTGGTTGCTCAGGAGGTGCCTGCTTCTCATAGATGTCCTGGTACAGTAAGTTCGTAACATTCATTTATGAGATCAGTTTAACACATAACTGCATCAGTTGTGACACTGTTCTCCTCCCTCAACATTCTGAAGAATTTCTTTTCATACAAAGCAGCTGCAGTAACCCTAACAAAACAGCACCAATTATATTTAAATCAGTATAACTTTAAAAGTAAAAAAAAAAGTTATGCTGTAACACCTGTTTTGTTCAGCTCAGAAACACATATCAGTTCAATTTCATTCACATAGCTTTCAGGTTTTTGCAGAATTACAAAAAAAAAAACATAATTTTATAGACAAATATCAATGGCTTGACAGGATTCTGTGGAGATAAATCTGCTCCATTTAATAACAGCTTAGCCTTTATTTAGAAAATACAGTGCCAAAGATGTTCATTGGTTCTTTTCTCCTGAAATACAAGTTTTGAAGTATTACATAGATAGCATATGTAATGTCGCACATGGAAAGTATATGTAAATATGCAGTTTGACAATGTGAACTTTCTCACTGCTCTCAAGTCCACAAGGTGAAAATTTAGTGGATGGAGAGATTTATTCATGCACACAAACATACATCCACACACACACGCCCACACACAAACACACACACACACACACACACACACACACACACACACACACACACACACACACACACACACACACACACACACACATACTGAACATAATTTTGTGGTGGGATAACAGTTTCTGTATTTATTTATTTATTTTATATTTGTTTACCGTGAAAGTCCTTTTTCAGTGGAGGCCCAGGGAGAAAAGCTCCTAATACAGTGTATATAATTTTTTTTATCTTACAGTTTTGTTTACATAAGACATTTTGAAATACAGTAATATTAGTATACAGTGGTAAGTTAGTCTTAGTATAAAAAAAAGAAAGATTTATATATAGTATTTAATTTCTGATTTTTAGTAGTTTATATATATGTTCTAAATGTCTAGTAATCTATGTTGATTCACAGGATCTTAACAATGAGGATGAAATAAAGTTAATGTACGGGGCAGAGGGGGAAATTAAAGTAGGAGAGAGAATATTAGTGGGGAAGTAATGGCGTGAGAGAATGGGAGGTGTTTGAGTGCAGTAGGTAGTATAAAAATATTTAGGGGGTTACACGAATGCAGAGCCGGTGTGGACGGGGGATAATAAATATGAAGGATGCAGAACATTATGGTGTAGACAGGCTGGGTGGGGGGGGTTCGTAAATGTAGGATAAATAAGGAAGGAGATATGGTAGTGGGATAAGTAAAGTGTTGGGAGAAGGAAGTGATAATAGAGCAGGGAGAAGTATAATACTTTAACCAGAGTTGTCACAGTTGCAGAGCCATGATTGTTGTAGGTGGGACTGTAATGCCTTTTGGAAGGAGGCAGTAGAAGTTATGGCTGATATGTTAGTGGGAAGGTTGTTCCAGTGTTTGGCTATAGAATTACTACAGAGGACTATTCCAGTGGAATTATTGGCTTTGGACACATCTAATAGAAGTTTTTAATTGGATCATAGGAGTCTAGTTTTGGTGCTAGGCTGTAGCATGTTTTGTAGAGCAGGGGTTTTATTTGGGTAGCATAGTAGTTTGTGGGTCAGTATAGGTTGATTGTAAACAATGAGGTGGGGGAGTTCCAACCAGTTAAGTGATTTAAGGGGAATGCAGTGGTGTGTTCTGTGAGGGGTATTTGTTCCAAATTTGGCAATTTTATTGTAACAGACTTGCAACTTGGAGAGATCAGATTTTCTGAGGTTGGCGAAGATTGGTGAGGCATACAATAGAGTGGAGATGAGGTGAGTTTGCACAATAGTGGCCCTGGTGAGGTCTGTTAGGAACTGTTTGTTCCGGTATAGCATGGCAAGTTTCGTACGTACTTTCTTTATGGTATTGGATATATGTATGTCAAATTTCATGTTGCTGTCTATAACAACCACTAGCAGTTTGGTGTTGTTTACAGGAGATATCACTGTGTTATTACTAGAGCTGATGTTGAATGTAATGTTATGAGTAGAATGATGTGTGGGAGGAAAGATAATTAGCTGAGTTTTTAATATTAATTGTGATTCAGACAGCCATTTCTCTACTGCAGGAAAAGAGGATTGTGTTTGTTGTAGCAATGCTTGGGGAGAGGAAGAAACACAGATGAATGTGGAATCATCTGCATATTGAATGACAGATGCATGAAGTGTGGCAGTATGCAGATTGTTAGTAAAAACAGAAAAGAGTGGTAGTCCAGGAATGGATCCCTGTGGGACTCCTGGTGAAACTGGTAGTAGTGGGGAGAGTTCGTGGTCACATCTGACAGCCTGCTATCTGCCTGTGAGGTAATTTCTAAACCAAGAAATGGCTGATGAGCTTAGGTTTATTTCTGAGAGAGTATTGATGAGTTTGTCATGATTAACCATGTCAAAGGCCTTGGAAAGGTCAAATAATACAGGTCAGATATGTTTGCCATTGTTCCTGTGTTTGTTGACTGTTTGTGTGAAAGACATAAGGGTTGTAGTGGTGCTATGTGATGGTCTGAAGCCATATTGTGTATTTATCAATAGGTTATTAGAGTTTAGAAAGGTCATGATTTGTGTGTGTACATACCTTTTGAGGATTTTAGAGAGGGGGGAGAGTATAGTGATAGGTCAGTAATTGGTTAGTTCTTTTGAGTTGCCTCCCTTGTGAAGTGGGGTAATGTATGAAATTTTCCAGAGATGGGGGACTAGGTTTTCAGCTATGGAGCAATTAATGAAAATTGTTACAGGATATGCAATTGTACTGGTGGCAATGTTTAAGAAGTCAGCTGGTAGTTTATCTGAGGTGAGGGCTGTGGGTTTTAGTTTATTGACCATTTTTTTCACAGTGGAGATGGGAACAGGTTGAAATGAGAAGCACAAAACAGCAGTATTGATTTTGGGTGACCTGATTGTAGTAGAATGCTTTTGAGATTTAGCTAGATTTAGGATGAATTCTGTAAAGAACTTGTTGAACTGAGTTGCTATGCTTGTAGTGCTGTCAGTGGTTGAGGGTGCAGGAGTGTCAGCTTTTCCTGGGTGGAATACTTTGTTGATTGTTGCCCAAAATTGTTTAGGGTTGGTTTTATATCTGTTTTGAATGTTGTGGTATTACCTAGTTTTGGCTCCTTTAATCATTTTCTTTGCTTTATTTCTAAGCTCCAGGTATTTTAGTTTGTCAGTAGGTGTGCCTAATCTCTTCCAATTAACCCAGGCTTGTCCCTGTTGTGTAGTGGAGATCTAGTCTCTTTGGATAGCCATAGGGAAGAGTTAGATTTAACTCTTATGGTTTGGGGGGGTGCATGGTGGTCGAGTATTCTGAGGAATACTGAGTTAAAGTAGGATACAGCGTCATCTAGATTAAGTGTTTTCAAGGGGTGCTAGTTACAACTTGCTAGAGCTGCCACAAAATTGTTGGGGTTGAAGGATTTTTTACTATGAATTTGTTGATAGGTGGTAGACTTTGCTAGATAGGTTTGGCTTCTGATTAGATAGGTCGGTAAGTGGTCAGGGAGACAACCTGATATATTAATTTTGTCTGGTCTGTTTGACAATATCCATTTGAGTATTGATTATCTTTTTGTTGTTTTATGAATCGTGGTTTAACTTGGATAAGTTGAGAAAAACACTGGAGGTTAAGGAAATTTGTAGATTTGAAGGAGTTGTATGTTTGCAATCAATATTGAAATCACCTAGTATTTTAGTTTCTTCAGGTAGTCAGTTAGAGGCCCAGTTAAGGAGATGTTCTACAGTATCTGTATTGTTACCAGGTGGTAGGTAACAGCCAATTGGGTTTATGGCTTTTTTAATATTCAAGTGTAGTTTAGTAATTATAATTTCAGATGCTGCTAATGTGGGTAATGGGGGGGGGGTTCATTATTTCAATGTTTAGTTAGTTCTTAAATACATTAGCAATGCCTCCACTTTTTTTGTACGTTCTGTCTTTAAGTATTAGGTTATAACCAGGAGGAACTATTTTGTTGTTAGTTATATCTGGTTTTAGCCATGTTTCTGTGAGCAGAACAATATCAGGAGAGTAGAGGGAAAGGTGAGCATGTAGCTCTGGTATCTTGTTTTTAAGCTTCTAATGTTTAAGTTAAGCAGAAGGAGGTCTGAGGCTTTTTTTGTGTGGTATACCATGGTGTGAGTGAAGTTTTGTGTGTTATAGTGATGGATGGGGTGATTTGCACCAGGGTTTGGGTGTATATCCCCACAGATGGCTAGTTTGCAGGTGATTTGGACTCTAGTGCAGATAATGTTAATAATATGTGAGTGGCATCATTTTATGGATTGTTTGTTAGTTTGGTAATTTGGTGATGGGGTGTGTGAGATCTGGTGAAACAGGGAGATGTGAAAGATGGAGGGGTAGATGTGGAGGTTTAAAGGTGTTGGGTGAGTAATATCAGTTGTGGCATGATATGGAGGTGTTATGGAGTTAGTGTGGTAGTATGAGGTGATATGTAAAATTAGTATGAGGAATACGGATGCTAAGATGTTAAACAGAGTCACAGTTGAGTTAAATGCAGCAGAGGGCTTGTGTAGTGAAACTAAGGAAGAATGTCAGAGATGTGGCTGGAGGTGTAGGCTAGTGAAACTGTGTAATATTAGTTTTTTGATGGTAGAGGATGAATGGGAATTGTGACTGGTAATTGTTGGATGATGCTGTAAGTAGTTATGCAGGTGAGAGTGTTGTGAAAGACGATTAGAGGAGATAGGTCGGGAGGTTGAAATGTATTTAATTGCTGGAGAGAGCTGATTTGCCTGATTGAGGTGGTGGGAGTGGTCACAGTGCATAAATGTAATGAATGTGGGGGTGGGTGGAAATAGGGGTAGGGTAAAGAAGCAGAGTGAGCCCTAGCTTAGTGAGGGTGAATGTAGCGGGCATGCACAGTCATCAAGATAATGAAAAAAGTTATCAGCTAGCTCTGTGAGCCAAGTGAATATCTAGGTATAGGCAACCTCTCTAGAAGTAATTACCAAGGAACCTTTACAGAAAAGACAAACCTTATAATAATTACAATGTAACCCAATTAGTTAAGTTAACAAGTTAAGTTAGCAAACCAGAAAACAGCAGCTTCTAATCTAGGGCAGGACAAGTATTACACAGCTCAGTACATGCTAGTACACTTACATAGACACCACATGAATCATTAAACAGCAGCTTCAAATTTAATGCAGCAGACGTAGTACACAGTTCAGTACGCACTAATACACTTGCATAGACACCAGTTGTGTCACTAAACTTATCAGGATTACAAAATAGCTTAAAAACACAGAGGAGTCTGCAGTAATAGGACCCTTTAGACTTACTCTAAGGTGTTTGCTCAAATAAATATCTGCAAAAAGCCTCTATGCATATGTTTTACTGTTTAGTGTGTACCCATACAATTGCATTGCTACTAGCTGAATCAAGAGCAGTATAACAGTTGCTCATATGTTGAGTAAATCACTGTGGATATGCATTTAATTGTAATCCTGTAGTACTTAAACACTGAACATATACTGAATATTGCAGAAACTGACTTGGGGAACACAACGCCAAGGGTGAATTGGCTACACTAAGATTAAAAATGGTGCCCAAGGTATGTGTAAGCTTTGTTAAAGAGTGATTCACCCAGGAGGTGGGGGAGGGGTCGAAGGCAGCCAGGTGACAGGGAGAGCACTATGCACAGTTGTCAAGATACTGAAAAAAAGTTAACAGCTAGCTCTTTGAGCCAAGTGAATATCTAGATATAGGCAACCTGTTTCGTAGTAATTACCAAGGAATCTTCACAAAAAAAACAAATCTTGTAATAGTCACAAAGTAAACCAATTAGTTACAAAACATAAGATACAGTAAGAAACAAGTATGTCTTCAGGGGAATGGGTTAGAATGTAACTTATGCCAGTGAAACTGCTTATCTATTAATGTATAAGATGGGTACAAACTTTTCTTTTGTAGGGAAAGCTATAGTAGTTAGTTGTTTTGTCTTTTTATTTTTATTTTCTTATTAGTTTCTTTTTGTTTGGGAGGGGGGTTAGTGCAGCCGATGATCCAGACACTGACTATACACTCACACAGGACGGGCCAAAATGCATGGCCTTAAGAGTACATATATTTATAATATGCCAAGACCTACATTGACTTTTATCCTTCATATCTGGGCTGATTAGTGATTGCTAATGCAGCCGCGAAAGTTAGAGGTGGTTGTGAGCACAATTGCTGGCAGTATTCAAGTTACATGGTTGTTTGAAATGATACTTTGTTTTAGAGACAGTAAAAGGGGTAGTTATGAATACAGAGTAGGAAAGAAGGATTTAACAGTGTGGATGCAGGAAAAAAAGTGCGTACAGTTCAATGAAATATTTCAACAAACATTATTATAATCTAGGAAAGCACAAATGAATTACGAGTACATTTGGTAAATGAGAAAACCAGAAAACAGCAGCTTCTAATCTAGTGCAGCACAAGCATTACACAGCTCAGTACATGGTAGTACACTTATATACCCTTGGGCTGAGTCGCTAAACAGCAGCTTCTAATCTAATGCAGCACAAGCATTACACAGCTCAGTACATGGTAGTACACTTATATACCCTTGGGCTGAGTCGCTAAACAGCAGCTTCTAATCTAATGCAGCACAAGTATTACACAGCTCAGTACATGCTAGTGCACTTAAATAGACACAAGCTGAGTCGCTAAACATATCAGGATTACAAAATAGCTTAAAAAAACAGAGGAGTCTGCAGTAATAGGATCCTTTAGAATTAATCTAAGATGTTTGCTCAAGTAAACATCTCATGACTACAAAAACCCTCTGCACATATGTTTTATTGTTCAGTGTGTACCTATACAATTGCATTGCTACTAGCTGAATCAAGAGCAGTATAACAGTCACTCATAGGTTGAGTAAACCACTGTAGATATGCATTTAATTGTAATTCTGTAGTATATAAACACTGAACATATAGTGAATACTGGAGAGACTTACTTGGGAAACACAACGCCAAGGGTCGATCGGCTACACCAAAATTAAAAATGGAGCCCAAAGTAGGTATAACCTTTGTTACAAAGTGATTCACCCAGGAGGTGGAAGAGGGCTCCAGGACAGCTGGGCAATAGGGAGTGCGCAATGCACGGTTATCAAGATACTGAAAAAGAAAACTTAACAGCTGGGTCTGTGAGCCGAGTGAATATCTAGGTATAGGCAACCTCTTTAGTAGTAATTACCAAGGGGCCTTTACAGAAAAGACAAACCTTATAATAGTTACAAAGTAACCCAATGAGTTACAAAACATAAGATACAGTAAGAAACAGGCATGTCTTCATGGGAATGGGCTAGAGTGAAACATATGCCAGTGAAACTGCTTATCTATTAATGTATAAGATGGGTAGAAACTTTTCTTTTGTAGGGAAAACTCTGGCTGTTCATTGTTTTGTCTTTTTATTTCTATTTCTCACAATCAGCCTGCAACTGGTTCCACAGCTATCTACACGGACGTTAGCAATCAGTAATCTGGGACGATAACCTATCACCTCACCTACCAGTTAATCTTGGAGTTCCCCAAGAGTCTATCCTTGGCCCTCTGCTATTCTCACTTTTCACTTACAACCTACATACTGCCACCACACAAACATCTCTTATACAGTACGCAGATGACTCTACTCTCATCTGCTCTGCCCCCACTCTACCAGAACTACAACAAATCACACAGGAATCATTCTCTTCTGTAGAAAGCTGGCTATCCAATGCTCAGCTCCTACTCAACCCATGTAAGACAAAACTTCTCCCAACCTTCCAAAGCCACCTAAAACACCCCCACTTCAACATTCTCACCAAAGACAATACCATCATCTCTCCATCAGAACACACAAAATTACTTGTTGTGGAAATAGACAAAAACTTAGATTTGACACCCACATATCTCTCACAATAAAAAAAGTTCACAAGAAACTTGGTGCATTATATCGAAGCTGCTAATTCCTAACCAAGGCGGCTAGAATCTTCTTAGCCAATTCCCAGCTAATCTCCACCCTACTCTATGCATCCCCCATACTTACCAACTTTAGACAGACAGACCTACACAAGCTGGATGCGTGTTGCAACAAAATTGCTAAATTTGCCACTGGAACCACTTATTGCAGCCATCATTGTATCTCCCTTAAAGAACTAAACTGGCTAGAACTCCCACAACTCCTTCACTTTAATCAACTCACCCTTGCTCATAAACTTATTAACCATGCCCATAACATCTCTTCCCTTCAAACCCTTCTCCAACTCTATCACTCCACTAGGCCCCTAAGATCAAGCAACAAAAATCAACTCACTGTTATCAAACCCAAAAACTCAGCAGGAGAAGCCATATTTTCATGTACCGTTTCTAAACTTTGGAACAATATTCCACCCTCTATAACTACTCTATCTTCCAGCAGCCTTTTCTAGAATGTGCTCAAATTCCACTTAAATTTGCACTGGCTTTGTCCTTGTTCTAATCCAGACTAACACACCTACCCTTACCCCCCCTCACCTAGACTCTTAACCCAACTATACTACCGCCACTACTAACCACAGTCAGAATTAGCTAGTTGTCTTTACATACTTTAAAATCTTGTCTGACAACTTTGTTACTAATATTATAAACGACAAGAGACTATCTTAACTTGCAACATTTACTGTATATATTGTTGATAATCAATATCTTATTTTATTAAAGTCAACAACCTGTAATGTTGTTTACTATTGCTGCAACTTTGTATCTCTATTTATCATGTACATGATGTGTTGCTTTTCTCTCCGGGCATCCGCTGAAAAAGGACCTGCGTCCAGTCGGAATTTTCTGGTAAACACATGTAAAAAAATTAATAAATATTGTTCTATTTGTTTCTTTTTGTTTGTGGGGGGTAGTGCAGCCGACAAGCCAGACATTGATTACAGACTCACATAGTGCAGGCCAAAATGCCCGGCCTTAAGAAAACATATATTTGTAATATGCCAAGACCTACATTAGCTTTTATCCTATGTTGCTGGTCTGATGGATGCTTGCTAGTTCAGCCATGAGTGTTAGAGGTGGTTGTGGGCACAACTGCAGGCTGTATCCAAGTTCCCAGGCTGTTTGAAAGGATACTTTGTTCTAGAGAGAATAAAAGAGGGGTAGTTAAGAATATAGAGTAGGAAACCAGGATTTAACAGTGTGGATGCAGGGAAAAAAAGCGTGTACAGTTCAGTGGAATATTTCAACAAAGATTTTTAAAATCTAGGAAAGTACAAATTAATTACGAGTACATTTGGCAAATGAGAAAACCAGAAAATAGCAGCTTCTAATCTAGTGCAGCCCAGGTATTACACAGCTAAGTACATGCTAGTATGCTTACACAGACACCAGTTGAGTTGTTAAACAGCGGCTTCTAATTTAATGTAATAAAAGTATTACACAGCTCAGTACGCACTAGTACACTTGCATAGACACCAGCTGAGTCACTAAACATATCAGGATTACAAAATGGCTTAAAAAAAACAGAGGAGTCTGCAGTAATAGGACCCTTTACAGTTAATCTAAGGTGTTTGCTCAAGTAAACATCTCATAACTGCAAAAACCCTCTACGTGTATGTTTTATTGTTCAGTGTGTACTCGTACAATTGCATTGTTACTAGCTGAATCAAGAGCAGTATAACAGTCACTCATAGGCTGAGTAAACCAATGTAGATATGCATTTAATTGTAATCCTGTAGTACATGAACACTGAACATATAGTGAATACTGGAGAGACTTACTTGGGAAATACAAACCTAAGGGTCAATCGGCTACACCAAGATTAAAAGTGGCGCCCAAGGTATGTATAACCTTTGTTACAAAGTGATTCACCCAGGAGGTGGGGAAGGGATCCAGGGCAGCTGGGCAAGAGGGAGAGCACAATGCACGGTCATCAAGATACTGAAAAAAGGTTAACAGCTAGCAATGTGAGCCAAGTGAATATCTAGGTATAGGCAACCTCTTTAGTAGTAGTAATTACCAAGGGGCCTTTACAGAAAAGACAAACCTTATAATAGATACAAAGTAACCCAATTTGTTCCAAAACATAAGCTACAGTAAGAAACAGGTATGTCTTCAGGGGAATGGGCTAGAGTGTAATGTCCCAATGAAACTGCTTATCTATTCATGGATAAGATGGATACAAACTTTTCTTTTGTAGGGAACGCTATGGTGGTTAGTTGTTTTGTCTTTTTATTTTTATTGTTCTGTTTGTTTCTTTTTGTTTGTGTGGGGGCGCAGCTGATGACCCAGATGTCGATTACAGACTCACACACCGTGGGCCAAAATGCACAGCCTTAAGAGTACATATATTTGTAATATGCCAAGACCTACATTAGATTTTATCCTTTGTAGCTGGTCTGATGGGTGCTTGCTAGTGCAACTGCGAGTGTTAAAGTTGTTGTGGGCACAATTGTGGGCTGTATCCAAGTTCCAGGGTTGTTTGAAAGGATACTATGCTCTAGAGAGGGTAAAAGAGGGGTAGTTAAGAATATAGAGTAGGAAAGCAGGATTTAACATGGTGGATGCTGGAAAAAGAAGTACGTACAGTTCAATGGAATATTTCAACAAACATTATTATACTCTAGTAAAGCACAAATTAATAATGAACACATTTGGTAAATCAGCAAACAAGAAAACAGCAGCTTCTAATCTAGTGCAGCACAAGGTTTACACAGCTCAGTACATGCTAGTACACTTACATAGACACCAGCTGAGTCCTTAAACAGCGGCTTCTCATCTAATGCAGCAGAAGTATTACACAGCTCAGTACATGCTAGTGCACTTACACAGACACCAGCAGAGTCGCTAAACATATTCAGATTACAAAATCGCTTAAAAAAAGCAGAGAAATCTGCAGTAATAGGATCCTTTAGAGTTAATCTAAGGTGTTGCTCAAGTAAACATCTCACGACTTCAAAAACCTTCTACATGTATCTTTTACTGTTCATTGCGTACCCATACAATTGCAGTGCTACTAGCTGAATCAAGAGCAGTATAACAGTCGCTCATAGGTTGAGTAAACCACTGTGGATATGCATTTAATTGTAATCCTGTAGTATATAAACACTGAACATATAGTGAATATTGTAGAGTCTTACTTGGGAAACATAACTCCATGGGTCGATCGGCTACACCAAGATTACAAATGATGCCCAAGATATATATAACCTTTGTTACAAAGTGCTTCACCCAGGAGGTGGAGGAGGTGTCCAGGGCAGCCTAGCAATAAGGAAAGCATAATGCACGGTCATCAAGATGCTGAAAAAAAATTAACAGATGGCTCTGTGAGCCGGGTGAATATCTAGGAATATGCAACATCTTTACTAGTAATTACCAAGGAACCTTTGCTAAAAAGACAAACCTTATAATAGCTACAAAGTAACCCAATGAGTTATAAAACATAAGATACAGTAACAAACAGGTATGTCTTCAGGGGAATGGGCTATAGTGTAATGTATGCCAACAAAACTGCTTATCGATTAATGTTTAAGATTGATATAAACTTTTCTTTTGTAGGGAAAGCTATAGCTGTTAGTTGTTTTGTCTTTTTATTTCTATTGTTTTATTTATTTATTTTTGTTTGTGGGGGTAGTGCAGCCAACACTCCAGATATTGATTACAGACTCACACAGGGTGGGCCAAAATGCTCGGCCTTAAGAAGACATATATTTGTAATATGCCAAGACCTACATTAGCTTTTATCCTTCGTAGCTGGTCTGATGGGTGCTTGCTAGTGCAGCCACAAGTGATAGAGATGGTTGTGGGCACAATTGCAGGCTGTATCCATGTTCAAGGGCTGTTTGAAAGGATACTTTGGTCTAGAGAGAATAAAAGAGGGGTAGATAAGAATATAGAGTAGGAAAGCAGGATTTAACAGTGTGGATGCGGGAATAAAAAGTGTGTACATTTCAGTGGAATATTTCAACAAACATTATTATAATCTAGGAAAGCACAAGTTAATTACGAGTACATTTGGCAAATGAGCAAACCAGAAACCAGCAGCTTCTAATCTAGTGCAGCACAAGTGTTACACAGCTCACTACATGCTAGTGCACTTACATAGACACCAGTTGAGTCATTAAACAGCGGCTTCTAATCTAATGCAGCAGAGGTATTACACAGCTCCATATGCGCTAGTACACTTACATAGACACCAGCTGAGGCAATAAACATATCAGGATTACAAAATAGCTTAAAAAAACAGAGGAGTCTGCAGTAATAGGCCCTTTGCAGCTAATCTAAGGTATTTTCTCAAGTAAACATCTCATGCCTGCCAAAACCCTCTACGTGTATGTTTTATTGTTCAGTGTGTACTCGTACAATTGCAGTGCTACTACCTGAATCAAAAGCAGTATAACAGTCGCTCATAGGTTGAGTAAACCACTGTAGATATGCATTTAATTGTAATCTTTTAGTACATGAACACTGAACATATAATGAATATTGAAGAGACTTACTTGGGAAACATAACATCAAGAGTGAATCGGCTACACCAAGATTAAAAGTGGAGCCCAAGGTGTGTATAATCTTTGTTACAAAGTGGTTCACCCAGGAAGTGGGGAAGGAGTCCAGGGCAGTCGGGCGATAGGGAGAGCACAATGTATAGTCATCAAGATAGTGAAAAGAACAGAATCACACAGCACGGGCCAAAATTCATGGCCTTAAGAGTACATATATTTGTAATATGTCAAGACCTACATTAGCTTTGTATCCGGTCTAATGGCTTTTTGCTAGTGCAGCTGTGAGTGTTAGAGGTGGTTGTGGGCACATTTGCAGGCTGTATCCAAGTGCCATAGTTGTTTGAAAGAATACTTTGTTCTAGAGAGCGTAAAAGAGGGGTAGGTGAGAATATAAAGTAGGAAAACAATATTTAACAGTGTGGATGCAGGAAAAAAAGAGTGTACAGTTCAGTGGAATATTTCAACAAACATTATTATAATCTAGGAAACACAAATTAATTACATGAGTACATTTGGTAAATGAGCTAACCAGAAAACAGCAGCTTCTAATCTACTGCAACACAAGTATTACACAGCTCAGTACATGCTAGTACACTTACACAGACATCAGCAGAGTTACTAAACATATCAGGATTACAAAATAGCTTAAAAAAACCCAGAGTCTGCAGTAATGGGACCCTTTATAGTTAATCTAAGGTGTTTGGCCAAGTAAACATCATGACTGCAAAAACCCTCTACACATATGTTTTACTGTTCAGTGTGTACCCATACAATTGCAATGCTACTAGCTGAATGAAGAGCAGTATAACAGTCCCTCATACATTGCGTAAAGCACTGTTAGTATGCAATTAATTACTTACACAGACACCAGCTGAGTTGCTAAACATATCAGGATTACAAAATAGCTTAAACAAAACACATGAGTGTGCAGTACTAGGACCATTTACACTAAATATAAAGTGTTTGCTCAAGTAAACATCTCATGACTGCAAAAAGCCTCTATGCGTATGTTTTACTGTTCATTGTGTGCCCATACAATTGCAATGCTACTAAATGAATAAAGAGCAGAATAACAGTCACTTATAGGTTGAGTAAACCACTGTAGATATGCATTTAATTGTAATCCTGTAGAACATAAACATTGAGCATGTAGTAAATATTGCAGAGACTTACTTGGGAAACACAACACCATTGACCAGTCGGCTACACTAAGATTAAAAATGGTGCCCAAGATATGTATAACCTTTGTTACATTGTGTTTCACCCTGGAGGTGGGGGAAGTGTCCATGGCAGCTGGCCATAGGGAGAGCACAATGCATGGTCATCAAGATACTGAAAAAAGTTAACAGCTAACTCTGTGAGCTGAGTGAATATCTAGGTATAGGCAACCCCTTTAGTAGTAATTACCAAGGAAACTTTACAGAAAAGAGAAACTTTATAATAGTTACAAAGTAACCCAATTAGTTACAAAACATAAGATACAGTAAGAACCAAGTATGTCTTTAGGGGACTCAGCTGGAGTGTAACGTATGTCAATGAATCTGCTTATCTATTAATGTATAAGATGGATACAAACTTTTCTTTTGTAGGGAAAGCTATGGCAGTTAGTTGTTGTCTTTTTATTTTTTATTGTTTTGTTTATTTTTGTTTGTGGGAGGGTAGTGCAGCTGACGACCCAGACATTGATTACAGACTCATACAGTGCAGGCCGGGCCAAAATGCATGGCCTTAAGAGTACATGTATTTGTAATATGCCAAGACCTACATTAGCTTTTATTCTTCATAGCTGGTCTGATGGTTGCTTGCTAGTGCAGCCGCGAGTGTTTGAGGTGGTTGTGGGCACAATTGCAGGCTGTATCCAAGTTCCAGGGTTATTTGAAAGGATACTTGGTTATAGACAGAGTAAAATAGGGGTAGTTAAGAATATAGAGTAGGAAAGCAGGATTTAACAATGTGGATGCAGGAAAAAAAAACGTGTTCAGTTCAGTGGAATATTTCAACAAACATTATTACAATCTAGGAAAGCACACATTAATTTCAAGGTAAATGAGCAAACCAGAAAACAGTAGCTTCTAATCTAGTGCAGCCCAGGTATTACACAGCTAAGTACATGCTAGTACACTTACCTAGACACCAGCTGAGTTGCTAAACAGCGGCTTCTAATCTAATGCAACACAAGTATTACATAGCTCAGTACACACTAGTACACTTACATAGACATCAGCTGAGTCACTAAACATATCAGGATTACAAAATAGCTTAAAAAACACAGGAGTATGCAGTACTAGGACCCTTTACAGTTAATCTAAGGTGTTTGCTCAAGTAAACATCTCAGAACTGCAAAAAGCCTCTACGCGTATGTTTTCAGTGTGTACCCATACAAATGCAATGCTGCTAGCTGAATCAAGAGAAGTATAACAGTCGCTCATAGGTTGAGTAAACCACTGTAGATAGGCATTTAATTGAAATCCTATAGTATATAAACACTGAACATATAGTGAATATTGCAGAACTTACTTGGGAAACACAACGCCAAGGGTTAATCGGCTACACTATGATTAAATAAAGCACCCAAGGTATGTATAATCTTTGTTACAAAGTAATTCATCCAGGAGGTGGGGGAGGGGTCCAGGGCAGCTGGGCAATAGGGAGAGCACAATGCATGGTTGTCAAGATACTGAAAAAAAAGTTCTCTGAACCGAGTGAATATCTAAGTACAGGCAACCTCTTTAGTAAGAAATACCAAGGAACCTTTACAGAAATGACCAACCTTATAATAGTTATAAAGTAACACAAATAGTTACAAAACATAAGATACAGTAAAAAACATGTATGTCTGCAGGGGAACATATCCCCATGAAACCGCTTTTCTATTAATGTATAAAATGAATACAAATTTTACTTTTGTAGGGAAAGCTATGGAGGTTAGTTGTTCTCTCTTTTTATTTTTATTGTTTTATTCATTTATTTTTGTTTGTGGAGGGGGTAGTGCAGCCGAAGAGCCAGACATTGATTACAGACTTACACAGCACGGGCCAAAATGCATGCCTTAAGAGTACATATATCTGTAATATGCCAATTCCTACATTTTATCCTTCGTAGCTGGTCTGATGAGTGCTTGCTAGTGCAGCCGCGAGTGTCAGAGGTGGTTGTTTGCATAATTGCAGGCTGTATCCCAGTTTCAGGGTGGTTTGAAAGCATGCTTTGTTATTAGCTTTTATCCTTCGTAGCTGGTCTGAAGTATGCTTGCTAGTGCAGCCGAGAGAGTTGGAGGTGGTTGTGGCCACAATTGCAGGCTGTATCCATGATCCAGGGTTGTTTGAAAGGATAGTTTGCTATTAGCTTTTATCCTTCGTACCTGGTCTGATGGATGCTTGCTAGTGCAGCCGTGAGTGTTAGAGGTGGTTGTGGACACAATTGGGGGTTGTATCCAAGTTCCAGGGTTGTTTGAAAGCATACTTTGGTATAAGCTTTTATCATTTGTAGCTGGTCTGATGGATGCTTGCTACTTCAGTTGCAATTGTTAGAGGTGGTTGTGGGCACAACTGCAGCTGTATCCATGTTCCAGGGTTGTTTAAAAGGGTAGTTTGTTATTAGCTTTTATCCTCCATTGCTGGTCTGATGGATGCTTGCTAGTGCAGCTGAAGTTTTAGAGGTGGTTGTGGGCACAATTGCAGCTGTATCCAAGTTCCAGGGTTGTTTGAAAGGATTCTTTGTTATTGGCTTTTATCCTTTGTAGCTGGTCTGATGGATGCTTGCTAGTGCAGCCGCGACTGTTAGAGGTGGTTGTGGCCACAAATGCAGGCTGTATCCAAGTTCCAGGGTTGTTTGAAAGGATACTTTGATATTACCTTTTATCCCTCATAGCTGGTCTGATGGATGCTTACTTGCGCAGCCACAAATGTTAGAGGTGGTTGTGGGCATAACTGCAGACTGTACCCAAGTTCCAGTGTTGTTTGAAAGGATACTTGGGTATTAGCTTTTATTCTTCATAGCTGGTCTGATGGATGCTTGCTAGTTCAGCCACGAGTGTTAGAGGTGGTTGTGGGCACAATTGCAGGCTGTATCCAAGTTTCAGGGTTGTTTGAAAGCATACTTTGGTATTGGCTTTTATCTTTTGTAGCTGGTCTGATGGATGTTTGCTAGTGCAGCCGCGAGTGTTAGAGGTGGTTGTGGGTACAATTGCAGGCTGTATCCAAGTTCCGGGACTGTTTGAAAGGATACTTTGTTATTAGCTTTTATCCTACATAGCTGGTCTGATAGATGCTTACTAGTGCAGCCACAAGTGTTAGAGGTGGTTGTGGGCACAACTGCAGGCTGTATCCAATTTCCAGGGTTGTTTGAAAAGATACTTTGTTATTAGCTTTTATTCTTTGTAGTTGGTTTGATGAATGTTTGCTAGTACAGAAGCGAGTGTTAGAGGTGGCTGTGGGTGCAATTGCAGGCTGTATCCAAATTCTGGGGTTGTTTGAAAGGATACTTTGCCATTAGCTTTTATTCTTCATAGCTGGTTTGCTGAATGCTTGTTAGTGCAGCCGCAAGTATTAGAGGTGGTTGTGGGCACAATTGCAGGCTGTATCCAAGTTCCAGGGTTGTTTGAAAGGATGGTTTGTTATTAGCTTTAATCCTCTGTAGCTGGTCTGATGGATGCTTGATAGTTTAGCCGCAAGTGTTAGAGGTGGTTGTGGGCACAATTGCAGGCTATATCCAAGTCCCAGTGTAGTTTCAAAGGATACTTTCTTATTAGGTTTTATCCCTTGTAGCTGGTGTGATAGATGCTTGCTAGTGCAGCCGCAAGTGTTAGAGGTGGTTGTGGCACAACTGCAGGATGTATCCAAATTCCAGTATTGTTTAAAGGGATACTTTGTTATTAGCTTTTATCCTTCGTAGGTGGTCTGATGCATGCTTACTAGTGCAGCTGCAAGTGTTAGAGGTGGTTGTGGCCACAATTGCAGACTGCATCTAAGTTCCAGAGTTTTTTGAAAGGATACATTGTTATTAACTTTAATCCTTCATTGCTGGTCTGATGTATGCTTGCTAGTGCAGCCGCGAGTTTTAGAGGTGGTTGTGGACACAATTGCAGCTGTATCCAAGTTCCAGGGTTGTTTGAAAGGATACTTTGTTATTGGCTTTTATCCTTTGTAGCTGTTGTAATGAATGCTTGCTAGCACAGAAGCAAGCGTTAGCGGTGGTTGTGGGCACAACTGCAGGCTGTATCCAAGTTCCAGGGTTGTTTGAAAGGATACTTTGTTATTAGCTTTTATCCTTTGTAGCTAGTCTGATGGATGCTTGTTAGTGCAGCCTTGAGTGTTAGAGGTGGTTGTGGGCAGGATTTCAGGCTATATCCAAGTTCCAGAGTCATTTCAAAGGATACTTTGTTATTAGGTTTTATCCTTTGTAGCTAGTCTGATGGATATTTGCTAGTTTAGCCGCGAGTGTTAGAGGTGGTTGTAGGCAAAATTGGAGGCTGTGTCTAAGTTCCAGGGTTGTTTGAAAGCATACTTTGGTATTAGCTTTTATCCTTTGTATCTAGTCTGATGGATGCTTGCTACTTCAGCAGTGAGTTTTAGAGGTGGTTGTGGGCACAATTGCAGCTGTATCCAAGTTCCAGGGTTGTTTGAAAGGATACTTTGGTATTAGCTTTTATCCTTCTTAGCTGGTCTGATGGATGCTTGCTAGTGCAGCTGCAAGTGTTAAAGGTGGTTGTGGGCAGAATTGGAGGCTGTATCCAATTTCCAGGGTTGTTTGAAAGCATACTTTGGTATTAGCTTTTATCCTTTGTATCTGGTCTGATGGATGCTTCCTACTTCAGCAGCGAGTTTTAGAGGTGGTTGTGGGCACAATTGCAGCTGTATCCTAGTTCCAGGGTTGTTTGAAAGGATACTTTGTTATTGGCTTTTACCCTTTGTAGCTGGTCTGATGGATACTCACTAGTGCAGCTGCGAGTGTTAGAGGTGGTTGTAGGCAAAAATGCAGGCTGTATCCAAGTTCCAGGGTTTTTTGAAAGGATACCTTGTTATTAGCTTTTATTCTTCATTGCTGGTCTGATAGATTCTTGCTAGTGTAGCCTTGAGTGTTAGAGGTGGTTGTGGGCACAACTGCAGGCTGTATCCAAGTTCCAGGGTTGTTTGAAAGGAAACTTTGGTATTAGCTTTTATCCTTCGTAGCTGGTCTAATGGATGCTTGCTAGTTCAGCTGCGAGTGTTAGAGGTGGCTGTGGGCACAATTGCAGGCTGTATTCACATACCAGGGTTGTTTGAAAGGATACTTTGTTGTTAGCTTTTATCCTTTGTAGCTGGTGTGATGGATGCTTACTAGTGTAGCCGCAAGTGTTAGAGGTGGTTGTGTGCACAATTGCAGGCTATATCCAAGTTCCGGGGTTGTTTGAATGCATACTTTGGTATTAGCTTTTATCCTTTGTATCTGGTCTGATGGATACTTGCTACTTTAGCCACGAGTGTTAGAGGTGGTTGTAGCTACAAATGCAGGCTGTATCCAGGTTTCTGGGTTTTTTTGAAAGGAAAGGAAAAAAGGTGTTTAGAGTAGACAGGTCCAGGATAGGACTCCATGAATTGTCTTTTCTGGATAACAGGAAATGTCTTGAGTAGAAACCTTTATCCCTTTTCCTCTTCTGGTACCAGTTGAATAGCCCCCATGCCTAAGAGAGAAAGTACTTGTTTTTGGGCCTCTGCCCACTGATTTGGGGGTAGGTCCGGCCACCCGCTTGGTGTTGGCAATGTGTGGAAGTGAAATCTGTATCCCTGGGGCACTATATTTAAAACCCATTTGTCCTGGGTAATGAGTTCCCAGTTCTTTGCATGAAGAGCAATCTTTCCCCCCAAAAGGGCAGTCAGTTGATAAGTGCTTGGAAATTTTAAACGGAAGTCATTGAGACAGTTTACCATAGTGGGGAGTCTTATTACTCCCAGATTTGGAAGTGGAGGCCCCCCACTGCTTAGTCCTGTGTGTCCCCTGGGACTGAAACCTGGGGCTTTTGCTGTGTCTGGGTTTGGCTTGAGAAGACCTGGAAGGGGCTGGAAGGGACCAATTCTTAGAGGGCCAGTGCCTACTAAATCTAGGAGGCTGAACTTGTAAGAAATCTTTAACAGTTTGCTTAGATTTAGCTTTATCTTCCATTTTTCTAAGAACTTCCTCAGCATTGTTACCAAACAGGCAGTCCTGATTTAAGGGGGCATCCAACAATTTAGCTTTAACATGATCAGGCAAGGATTGCTCCTTTAGCTAAGCATGCCTTCTGAGCACAGACCCAGTAACAGCAGCCCTGCAAGAGGCCTCTAATGAATCAAAACCACATTGCAAAGTATGTTTTCCAACTTGTTCATCAGAATGCATTAAATCCTTTATTTTCCACACAGTCAGAAATCAGCATCATTTTCTGTTTAAGCAATCCAATAACATGTTGCTGATACTTTAACATATGAAACTGTAAGTTTAAAGTCCTAATGGCCAAGGTTGCAGAAGTGTACACCTTCTTACCCCATCTATCCAGCGCCCTGGAGTCTCTATCAGAGGAGGTAGGATTTTTAGCAGTAGAAGCCTTAATGCCCTTGGGCCCCTGTGAAATAGTCTCTGGATCCACAATAGGATTTTTAAAAAGGAACTTGTGTGACTCAGGGACCCTGTAGTATCTGTCAGATTTTCTGGGAACAGGAGGCAAGGAATCAGGGGCCAAACTAGATTCCGAAAAAGCATCATCAACAATGTCCAGTACAGGAGGAATAGCTAAAGGCCTATGCTCAGGTAGGAGTAAGAAATCCCTAAGCCTCTTTTTTGAATCAGAAAAATCCTGACTTTCCCAGTGGAAATGTTCCCTTAGAGTATGCAAGGTTTCCCCAAAAGAAAAATCCTCTGGAGGGGAAGCAGAGGGAATGGAGTACTCTGCATCAGAATCCTCATAAGTAGATAAGGGCAAATCCAGATCATCAGAAGAATCAGAAAAAACAGAATCCTGGTCAGAAGATTCATAAACAACTTCAGTCCTAGGCCTCTTAGAAAGGGGGGTTGGCTACCCCTGATTAGAGTTATTAAATCTTCAGCCATTCTTATCATTTGTTGAGCATGTGGCCTGGGCGTCGTTTTTTTAGGCATGGTTCGAGATTTAGGTCTAAGTGAAGAAGGAGGCGTCGGTTTAATATGCAAGTCCGTAGGCCTGAATACACCCTCAGAAGCTGGTGCCTGCACAGCGGCTCTGGACCCATCCAAGGTAGAGACATCCGTGGGTTCCACAGTTGAAGCATCTCGTGGCATACCGGACTCTGAATGGGTCTCAGTAGAGGCCTGCGAATCAGAAGTAGCGAGTATCAGGGGCTGCGAAAGCACCTCACTGAGTACCAGTGAACTGGCGACTGGCTTAGGTGAAGCGTCATCGGCAGTTTTGGACCTCGGCAGCCTGTCTCTGTCTTTATCTTTGTGTTTTTTTCAGAATCCTGGTAGTTGGATAGCTAACCGACGACATTTCTGGATAATTAAACCAAGAACCGAAATATTTAGAGGCGAAAATATACCAACGACGGATGGTGCGCTGATTAAATAAAGCACAAAACTGACAGCAATGTACGTCGTGGTCAGGGCCTAGGCAAGGAATACAGTACAAATGAAAATCTTTATGAGGTATTTGCTTTCCACAAGTAATGCTATTATTAACTTTTACTGACATCAGTAAGGAGCAAGAAAAAGTTTCCCCAACGGGGTACTTAGCTTTAGTTGAAGACTTCTGAAACTCGAAAACGAAAATTTCAGGAGTCGGCCGACCGGCACTTGCAAACTGCTTCTGCTTCAGGCACCGCACTGCAAGAAAGACTGATGTAATGGCATCGGCTGCATGTTTTATACCCCTAATGACCTGACATCATGGAAGAAGGGACAGCAACCGACGCAGGACCCAAGACTTTGTTAATCAGGCCGACTGAGGGTTACCTGCAAG
This sequence comes from Protopterus annectens, assembly GCF_019279795.1. NCBI lineage: Eukaryota > Metazoa > Chordata > Ceratodontiformes > Protopteridae > Protopterus > Protopterus annectens. Next base: position 560,131,913 of record NC_056739.1, on the reverse strand, counting down.
CAGATAACCCAAATGTAATGACTGCAACAGTGAAACATGAAGAACATCTGCAGGCTGTATCCAAGTTCCAGGGTTGTTTGAAAGAATACATTCTTATTAGCTTTCATCCTTTGTAGCTGGTCTGATGGATGCTTGCTAGTGCAGCAGAGAGTGTTAGAGGTGTTTGTGCACAGAATTGGAGGCTGTATCCAATTTCCAGGGTTGTTTGAAAGCATACTTTGGTATTAGATAAAAAGAAAGAAATACTGCAAACTTCTGCACAAAAAACAACCAGTAAAAACAAAAGTGCAGATAGAGAATTCCGGTTGAATCGTACCAGTTTTATTACAAGTCCAGAAACACGAAGACACACAATATCACAGCAACATGAATGCCAATTAATATCCATGCGTCTTGTATTAAAGACTTCATCAGATGAATGACAAATCCATTAGTGACCTATATATATATTACCATTAATTAAATAATCAATTAATCAAATAAAATTAATTAAAAACACCAAATTCTCATTAATAGTTATTATAAAACCGTCCAGTATGTATATCAATTATAAATTATAAATTACGCTAAAAATTCATTACAGAGTGTAAATAAGTACCCTATTACCGTTTTTAGAAAAACTAATTCATTTAATATGTTAAAAAATATAATAAAAAATAAATAAAATGAATTTCATTCTACATCCAGCACTATTGTCTCTCAATTGATTACTGCCATCTCATGGCGAATCTAGGTAGTGCCTGTTTCATCTTTACAATTTGTCAGACCTTAATTTTAATAAGGGTTTGATGGAAATAAATTCATTTAAACCAGGGGGGTGGTCTGCTTGTAGGGATACCTGCCACCATAATTCCCTAAATTCTATTGTGTCCTCCCAAGGACCACCTCTAATATTGGTTTTAATTTGTTCCAAAACCATGAATCCAAAAGTAGCTTCTGGGCAATTTTTAGAGTGCTTAAAAAGTGCATTAGTTTCTTTGTTAACTGAAATTTCATATATATGCTCGTATATCCTTCTCTTGAGCATTCTTTCAGTTTTTCCAATATAAAAAGAACCACATTTTTTACACACTGCTAAATAAATTATTCCTCTGGAATCACAATTGTGATAATCAGTATTATAAACCCATCTTCTTCTACTTTCCAAATAGTATTTGTCTATATTAAGAATATAAGAACATTGTTTGCATCGGCCACATTTAAAGGTACCTTTTCTTCCTTTATTTTGTGGCCCTCCCTGTTTATTTTCCAACATACCTTTCATGTTAATTGAATTTTTATAAGTAATCTTCTGTGGTATGGTCTTCACAATGTCTAAATCAGTGATTGCTGTAAAAGTTCGCCACTCCTTTAAAAATACCTTTTTTACAAAGTTATTAATACCATTATATTCCAAAATTAAATTAAGTCCATAATTTTCACCATTTATCTCTTTATTTAGTTTGTTTATAATGGGTTGAAATTTAGTTAACCTCCCTTCCTCTACGTCTTTTCTTATGTGGCTTACAAAATCAAATGGGTACCCTCTTTCTAAAAACATGCTTTGTAATAAATCACATTCAATGATAAAATTTTGATTAAAACTAGTCATTCTGCTGCCTCTTACAAACTGTCCCTTGACTATATTTTTCTTACAGTGTTTTGGATGAGCACTTTCATAATGTAGGAAGGAATTGCAGAATGTAGGTTTCCTATATACTCTACTTTCAAAAATGCAGTGGCGAACTTTTACAGCAATCACTGATTTAGACATTGTGAAGACCATACCACAGAAGATTACTTATAAAACTTCAATTAACATGAAAGGTATGTTGGAAAATAAACAGGGAGGGCCACAAAATAAAGGAAGAAAAGGTACCTTTAAATGAGGCCAATGCAAACAATGCCCTTATATTCTTAATATAGACAAATACTATTTGGAAAGTAGAAGAAGATGGGTTTATAATACTGATTATCACAATTGTGATTCCAGAGGAATAATTTATTTAGCAGTGTGTAAAATATGTGGTTCTTTTCATATTGGAAAAACTGAAAGAATGCTCAAGAGAAGGATATATGAGTATATATATGAAATTTCAGTTAACAAAGAAACTAATGCACTTTTTAAGCACTCTAAAAATTGCCCAGAAGCTACTTTTGGATTCATGGTTTTGGAACAAATTAAAACCAATATTAGAGGTGGTCAGGACGAATTTAGGGAATTATGGTGGCAGGTATCCCTACAAGCAGACCACCCCCCTGGTTTAAATGAATTTATTTACATCAAACCCTTATTAAAATTAAGGTCTGCCAAATTGTAAAGATGAAGCAGGCACTACCTAGATTCGCCATGAATGGCAGTAATCAATTGAGAGACGATAGTGCTGGATGTAGAATGAAATTCATTTTATTTATTTTTTATTATATTTTTTAACATATTAAATTAATTAGTTTTTCTAAAAAATGGTAATAGGGTACTTATATACACTCTGTAATGAATTTTTAGCATAATTTATAATTTATAATTGATATACATACTGGACGGTTTTGTAATAACTATTAATGAGAATTTGGTTTTAAGTGTTTTTAATTAATTTTATTTGATTAATTGATTATTTAATTAATGGTACTATATATATATGTCACTAATGGATTTGTCATTCATCTGATGAAGTCTGATATTGTGTGTCTTATAAACTGGTAATGATTCAACCAGAATTCTCTAGCTGCACTTTTGTTTATACTTTGGTATTAGCTTTTATCCTTCGTAGCTGGTCTGATGGATGCTTGCTACTTCAGCAACGAGTTTTAGAGGTGGTTGTGGGCACAATTGCAGCAGTATCCAAGTTCCAGGTTTGTTTGAAAGGATACTTTTTAATGGCTTTTACCCTTTGTAGCTGGTCTGATGGATGCTCGCTAGTGCAGCTGCGAATGTTAGAGGTGGTTGTGACCACAAATGCAGGCTGTATCCAAGTTCCAGGGTTTTTTGAAAGGATACTTTGTTATTAGCTTTTATCCTTTGTTGCTGGTCTGATAAATGCTTACTAGTGTAGCGGCGAGTGTTAGAGGTGGTTGTAGGCACAATTGCAGGTTGTACTCAAGTTCCAGGGTTGTTTGAAAGGATACTTTATTACCTTTTATCCTTTGTCGCTGGTCTGATGGATGCTTGCGAGTGCAGCCTCGAGTGTTAGAAGTGGTTGTGGGCACAACTGCAGGCTATATCCAAGTTCCTGTGTTGTTTGAAAGGATACTTTGGTATTAGCTTTTATCCTTCGTAGCTGGTCTGATGGATGCTTTCTAGTTCATCCGCGAGTGTTAGAGGTGGTTGTGGTCACAACTGCAGGCTGTATTGAAGTTCCATTCTTGTTTGACAGGATACTTTATTAGCTTTTATCCTTCGTAGCTGGTCTGATAGATGCTTGTTACTGCAGCCGCAAATGTTAGAGATTGTTGTGGTCACAATTGCAGGCTGTATCAAAGTTCTGGGGTTTTCTGAAAGGATACTTTGGTATTAGCTTTTATCCTTCATAGCTGGTCTGATAGATGTTTGCTACTTCAGCCGCGAGTGTTAAAGTTGGTTGTAGCCACAAATGCAGGCTGTATCCAGGTTTCTGGGTTTTTTGAAAGGATACTCTGTTATTAGCTTTTTTCCGCCATAGCTGGTCTAATGGATGCTTCCTAGTGCAGCCGCAAGTGTTAGAGGTGGTTGTGGGCACAATTGCAGGCTGTATCCAAGTTCCAGGGTTGTTTGAAAGAATACATTGTTATTAGATTTTATCCTTCGCAGCTGGTCTGATGGATGCTTGCTAGTGCAGCCCCAAGTGTTAGACGTGATTGTGGGCAGAAGTGGAGGCTGTATCCAATTTCTAGGGTTGTTTGAAAGTATACTTTGGTATTAACTTTTACCCTTTGTAGCTGGTCTGATGGATGCTCGCTAGTGCAGCCTTGAGTGTTAGAGGTGGTTGTGGGCACAACTATAGGGTTGTTTGAAAGGATACTTTGGTATTAGCTTTTATCCTTTGTAGCTGGTCTGATGGATGCTTGCTAGTTCAGCCGCGAGTGTTAGAGGTGGTTGTGGGCACAATTGCAGGCTGTATTGAAGTTCCATGCTTGTTTGACAGGATACTTTGTCATTAGCTTTTATCCTTCGTAGCTGGTCTGATGGATGCTTGTTAGTGCAGCCACAAGTATTAGAGATTGTTGTGGCCACAATTGCAGACTGTATCAAAGTTCCAGGTTTTTTTGAAAGGATACTTTGTTATTAGCTTTTATCCTTCATAGCTTGTGTAATGGATGCTTGCTAGCATAGCAGCAAGCATTAGAGGTGGTTGTGGGCACAATTGGAGGCTGTATTCAACTTCCAGGGTTGTTTGAAAGCATACTTTAGTATTAGCTTTTATCCCTTGTAGTTGGTCTGACAGATGCTTGCTACTTCAGCCGTGAGTGTTACAGGTGGTTGTGGCCACAAATGCAGGCTGTATCCAAGTTCCTGGGTTGCTTGAAAGGATACTTTGTTATTAGCTTTTATCTTTTGTAGCTGGTCTGAATGATGCTTTTTAGTTCAGCCGTGAGTGTTAGAGGGGGTTGTGGGCACAATTGCAGGCTGTATTGAAGTTCCATGGTTGTCTGACAGGATAGTTTGTTATTAGCTTTTATCCTTTGTAACTGATCTGATGGATGCTTGCTAGTGCAGCCTTGACTGTTAGAGATGGTTGTGGGCAGAATTGGAGGCTGTATCCAATTTCCAGAGTTCTTTGAAAGCATACTTTGGTATTAGCTTTTATCCTTTGTAGCTGGTCTGATTGATGCTTGCTACTTCAGCAGCGAGTTTTAGAGGTGTTTGTGGGCACAATTGCAGGCTGTATTCAAGTTCCAGGGATGTTTGAAAGAATACATTGTTATTAGTTTTTGTGCTTCGTAGCTAGTCTGATGGAAGTTTGCTAGTGAAGCTGCGAGTGTTAGAGGCGGTTTAGGGCACAATCGCAGGATATAACCAAGTTCCAGGGTTGTTTGAAAGGATACTTTGGTGTTAGCTTTTATCCTTCGTAGCTGGTGTGATGGATGTTTGCTAGTGCAGCTGTGAGTGTTAGAGGTGGTTGTGAGCACAATTGCAGGCTTTATCCAAGTTCCAGGATTGTTTGAAAGGACACTTGGTATTAGCTTTTATCCTTCTTAGCTGGTCTGATGGATGCTTACTAGTTCAGCTGCGAGTGTTAGAAGTGGTTGTGGGCAGAACTGCAGGCTGTAGCCAAGTTCCAGGGTTGTTTGAAAGAATAATTTGTTATTAGCTTTTATCCTTCATAGCTGGTTTGATGGATGCCTGCTAGTGCAAGGTCAATATTTTGAATTTTGATATTTTCATATAGGCATTTGGAAATGAAATCTGTAATACTGGCTTCCAAGAGACCTGTTTCTTTGTTCCAGAAGCATTTTGGAATAGAAGCCTTTGCCCCATTGACTTACAAGTACTGGTTCTATGACTCTTTGGGTGTGCAAAGATTGAAGAAGCTGAAGAAAAAATTATATTTGGTTTCGAAAGTGGAGTGGAATTCCTGTTAAAGGAGGTTGTTGTATCCAATGCCATCTCTAACCATTATGCACTACTTTAGCACCCAGGAGTATGAAACAATCTTTTACCAAACAGGAGTTTTGAGGACTAGTTTGTGGGTCAGATTTGTAGAGATATTTGCTGGGGCAGGATGCTGAGATAATCATTCTGCTCCATTGGTCTGTCATTTTTTTCTGAAATGACCCATGTTCCTTGTTATTTCCTTCCTGGCATCTCTTTTTAGACCCTTGTTTGCCAGAAAATGGCTGGTTTTGTTTATTTGGCTTTTTTGTCAATGGGGCGGGCCTATAAAAATTGTTTTGTGTGCATGAAAAATATTATAAACTCCCTGAATCAATTCCCCCCTTTTATTATATTGTTTTAGAACCTAAGTAGCAGAACAGCCAAAGAATATTTCCTTAGCGAAAGCTAAATCTAAGATTTCAGACTTTACCTCTTCAGCAAACCTTTAGTTACATACTCACACATATCTTCTGAACAGTGAAGCAGTAGCAGTGGGCCTAGGCATACTATATGCACAATCATACACATACTTCTAAGCATTTTGAGATACCTGGGACAAGGCAGAAACAGTTTGGTTCAAAAACAGCTTTTGTCTACACAAGGAATGGTAACCAATTCCCTCATACTGTACATATGACTAAGCACACATTTCTACAAATATACGTGGTAATTCAGAATTCGAAGGTTATAGTGGAAAATGTTTTCTTACCTATGTGGTCCAACGTCTTGCCTTCCATGTCACCAGGAGAAGGACTGTATTATGAATTAACCCATTAGCAGCATGAGATGCAGATGAATTCACTGCTGGATCAGGTCTAATGTGAGAGAAAAGAGATTTATTAACCTGTGGTACTTTATACAATGTATCGGTCTATTTAGGGACTGACAGCTGGGTATCATGATGATTACAGGCAGCATTCAAAACAAATTCCAAGGCTGGTAGTATTTAATTCCCTTAAACTCCTAAATAGTAATTTTATATGGAATATAAACACCTGGTATTGTAATCCTACTTCCTTGGCAGTAACCTTTATTACCACAAATTTACCCTTGTTCTCTTTCTTCTCCTCCTCTATCACTATTGGTGCCCCTCATGCACTAAGCATTATTCTCCTCTTTTCCTTTGCTCCTAATAATCTGCTGAATAACTATTATAAAATCCTTTCTTTGCCCCATTCACATGTACATTTCTAACTAAGCATGCCTTCTGTGACACTGTTATTTGTATCCTGTACTTCTTAATACAATTCATTAATCTTTGCTTCTTGTTAATGCCTACAATGCCATTCACAGTACAGCATTTGACTGATAAGGCAGTCATTCTGATCAAATGCTATTACTTTCACATATTCTACATAACAGTTTTTTTAATATAATTTTCAAACTAGTACCTTACAAGCACACATTTTTGCTTGGCAGGCTGAACTTATATGGAACTGCAGTTTCTTGTTTCTATATAGACCCATGTTACACTTTTCAGACTTTCTGTTTCAATTTGTTTGTTTGTGTCTTTCAGCTTTTCCCGGTTAGGGTTCGCCACAGCGGAACTCCGGTCCGCTAATGATTGGCAGTAGACTTTCTGTTTCAATAAAGCCATACAAAAATCCCACAAACAACTATGCACATTTTTATGTTTAATCCCCAACCCTTTTTGACTCAGAACAAATGCATACAACTATATACATTTTCAAAAAATGAGAATTACCCCTTATTATATATGTAGATATCCCAGATAGACAGCTGCAACTGCAGGCTTTACCCATTCTAAAGTTAGGTTTAATCATGCTGACAATACGTGTTACAGAATTGCTCCTTTCTTGTTCCATCTCAGCTTCTTTCCCAAATGTGAAAAATAACTTTCATAATCTCAGTTAATTAAATTAAAGCTTTAAGAAAAAGTGCCCTGGCTATCATTAAATGAATAGATTTTGTATTGCTGTGATTCATACCATGTACGATGCATCTGCTTGTATTCATAGCTCTCAACCTCTTAGCACAAAACATCTGGGCAAAGCCAAACGTCATGGGGGGACAAAGCCTCAGAAATAGGGACAAATTTTAAACAGCCCTCAGAAAGTTGCTAGAATGAAAGGTCTTATATTCCCATGCATTTTCTGAAGGACATGAAGTTTGAAACTCAAATGACTGTCATTATTTAGTGAATTCCTTCCTCACTGATTCACCACAAAAATCTGGAAAATCAAAATTTTTTTGAGAAACAGACTGAAAAAATGATGCAAAAATCTGGGCATTCTGCGAAAATCTGTACAGTTGAGCGGTATGCATGGTATTCTCTTCAATGTAACAGACTTCATTAATTTTCACTGAGCTACTTGTCACTTCAAGTACTAACTTTATTGTTTCCTTATGCAAGTATCTCATAAGGTTTAGTCATTTCTTAATGTATTGTCTCTGTTTGCAGGCAAAAAAAAAAAAAAAACAGAAATAAAAATTACTTTCCTACTTTAACTTTGCTGACATTAGCAACAGTCACTGGCAGGACTGATAAGACCCATCTCCCTCTTCACATTTAGAATACCTGTGGATATTACATGTAACTACTTTACAATGTAAAATGCATCTGACTTCAAGAAATTTGTTATACTGCCAAGAGAAGG
>NC_056739.1:560048066-560123244 GCF_019279795.1 Protopterus annectens | reverse complement strand
AAGCATGAATTTGGCTTTGGAGAAATTCTTTTACCATGGTTTCCATAATGTAGTACGCGAGGGGAGGAATCATGATTTCTAGGGTGATTAGCTTATGGTCGGATCTGACCAATAAAGAGTTGACTTCAGGTGTGGAACATCGGTTACTCATGTTGGTAATGACTAGGTCTAGGATATTGTTGCCCCTGGTGGGGGTGTGGATAAGTTGATCCAGGGCATTGTAATTTATGAATTCCAGAAAGCGTTGAGTGAAGGAGTTGGTACATAAGTATTTTTCCCAGTTAATGGTGGGGTAGTTGAAATCACCCATTATTAGGGTGTTTGGTTGAACTCTAATATTTTCCAGTATATCAAGAAAAGAAGAGTGGGAATCCTAGGGCATGGTGGGGATCTGTAGCAAGCTACAATTTGGGTTGCAGTTTTGCCCAGAGTTAGTTGCACTTGGATAACCTCAGATGCATTATGCTGTGCAACTAGCCTGGAGGTGTGGATATCCTACTACTCTTTCCATCTGTTCAACACATTCTTCTCACTAGTGAGTACATTTTGCTCATTATCCTTTATTACCCTTACCTGCTGCACATCTTTCCTAGCTCGGTCCCTCTGTTTAGCAAATCGGTACAGGTCCTTTACTCCCTCCTTAGTGTCCAACCTTTTACAACTCTCAATATGCATTATCCTTAGCCTTTGCCACCTCTCTCTTTACCATGCACCTCATCTCCTTATACTCCTGTCTACTGTCTTCATCTCTATGACAATCCCACTTCTTCTTCGCCAACCTCTTTCTCCGTATACTGTCTTGTACTTCCTCATTCCACCACCAGGTCTCCTTGTCCTCCTTCCTCTGTCCAGATGCCACATCAAGCACCTTTCTAGCAGTCTCCCTTACTAGCTCTGCTGTAGTTTCCCAGCTATTTGGTAACACTTTACTGCCACCCAGTGCCTGTCTTAACTCTTCCCTGAACTCCACCTCACAATCACCCTTTTTCAGTTTCCACCATTTTATCCTTGGTGCTGCCCTCACACTCCTCCTCCTCTTCTTGATCACCAATATCATTCTACAGACCACCATTCTATGCTGCTGTAACTACACTTTCTCTGCCGTGGCCACCACTTTACAGTCTCCAATCTCCTTCAAACTGGCCCTCCTGCATAGGATATAATCCACCTGTGTGCATCTCCCTCCACTCTAATATGTCACTCTATGCTCCTCCCTCTTGTTAAAATACGTATTCACCACAGCCATGTCCATCCTTTTTGCAAAATCCTCTATCATCTGACCATCTGCATTCCTTTCCTTAACACCATACCTACCCATCACTTCCTCATCCCCTCTGTTCCCTTCACCAACATGCCCATTGAAATCTGCTCCGATCACCACTCTCTCACCCTTGGGTAGAGTCATCACCACTTCATCCAACTCACTCCAAAATTTTTTTTTTCTTTCTCATCCATCGCACACCCAACTATATGGAGCATATGCATCTGTAACAAATATTCACATCATTATACCATCAATTTCCAGCTTCATAAACATCACTCTATCCAACACTCTTTTCACCTCCAAAACACTCTTGGCATACTGTCCCTTCAGGATAACCCCTACCCCATTTCTCCTCCCATCCACACCATGATAGAACAATTTGAACCGACCTCCAATACACCTGGCCTTACTTCCCTTCCACCTGGTCTCTTGTATACACAATATATCAACTTTCCTTCTGTCTGTCATATCAGCTAGCTCTCTCCCTATACCATGGAGACAATCTAATAAAGAAAAATTGGATAAAACCTGATAAAGAGAAGCTGGCTAGAAAAAAAAGAAATTGGTTAGGAGATAATGTTCTCAAAGCATTCAGGTATTTTCCCAGCTGGGAGAGCTATAAAGATAAGGCAAAAACAGACAGCACTTAGTAGAATCAGAGGTTGCACCATGCATCTCAAGTCTGTGAGTGTAACTGTCAGTTTGGGACATTTGTTCCTATTAGGAGGGTAAAACTTCAATATTTGTAGATGTACATAGTTTTGTGTGTTAGTATTAAGTTAGCAGATTTTGGGGGTATTGGGTGTTTTTTGGGTCTATATTATAAGATTGACGTTTGAAAATATCGAACATATGGTCATCAGCATATGGTCGATATCTTCAAACATCGACCTTATAAAAAGACAAAAAAAAGAAAAAAGTAACCTAATGGGTTTAAGCATGGGAGCAATCCCCCTTCACCCCCCCATGTGGGGGGCTGCACCCCCCACACACCCTGCTACTTAAATATGCCAACTCTGAGACCGCACTACATTGCAGTAAACAGAAATCTCCCCTTACGGAGATTTCCGTTTACACGCTTGAGATTATGAGTGTTTGATATTCTCATGTCGACAATGTCAGATTCGACATTGTCGGCTTTCGAGAATATAATATAGACCCGTTTTTTTTTTGAGGACTTTCAGTAAAACAAAAAGTGTTAAGATGTGACATAGGCTCAATTGTATAAGACAAGAAACAAATGTATACATTTTCAACGTGCCAAGCATTGTATGCATGTATCACAAAAGCTGGAACTAGACATTTAACAAAGTATAACAAAGGAGGTTAGGCTTTTGAAGAAATTTATGAAAATATTTGGCATGAAAGATATGAATTCAGTACAAGGAGTTTGGAGTGACTTTGCATATTATTCTCCAAGATACAAAAACTTGGCTAGGTTAGACAGAATTTACATTTCACATAATGTGCATTTAATTGAAGGTCTTGATACTCACCCAATGACTATTTTAGATCATGCGTCAATGATAACTAAAATAAAAACACAGGGTAATAAAATAAAAATGAAACACTGATACTTTCCAACCTATCTGTCAAAAAGAGAGAAATTTAAGGAATGAGTACTGGAAATTATTCAGTAACTATTAGAAAAAGATAGAAATTTCTTCTGAAAATATAGCTAGGCAGTAGGATAAAATTAAAGTAGTGGAATTTAAAAAGATGGTGGAAATAAAAGAAAGGGAGATATGGTTAAGAAGTAACAAGAATTATTTAGAAGGACTGAAAAATGTTAAGTATTGAAGAACAGGGTGAATCTCACAGAAATAGAACAAGAGCAACTGCAGAATGCTAAACAGAAAATATGGGATTACCTTGATAATATGCATAAGTTTAGAAAGTTTGCTGTTAAGCAACTGTTTTTTGATAATAATGCTATAGTGCAAAAACTTTTAGCACAATGACGCAGGCAACAGAAAGTAGAAAGACCTGTCACTAAGCTCAGGGAGCCTATAACAAGGAAGGTAACAAGAGCTCCTGTACAGGTATTAGAAATATTTTGGAAATTCTATGAAAGTCTGTATAAACAAGAGAAATATGGAAATCACGAAAAGGTGCAAATGGAAATGTTTATGGAAGAATTAAATATGTCAAGGTTAGAGGTAAACAAGACTCAATTATTACCAGTTAGGGTAGGAGGAGGGAGACATAAATGGTGATGTATAATCAATCTACAAGAAAGTCCACAGGAATAAATTCAATTCCTGTGAAAGTTTGGAATTTAGGAGGGAAAAATCTGATAAAGAACTGAAAAGTTTTGTTTAACAGTATTTTAAGAGAAGGGGAAGTACCAACATCTTTGAAGAAAGTGCTGGTAGCTGTTAATACCTAAAGAGGGTAAAAATCCAGCAGAGCCAACTTCATACAGGCACATTTCACCACTAAGCCATGATTATAAAGTGTTTATGTCTATAATGGGTAAAAGAATGGCAAACACAATGCCAAAATTGACAGACATGGATCAATGTGGTTATCTGGAGGGAAGGCAAACATTGGACAACATTAACAGAACCGCGGATAATCCAGAGGGAAGCAGAATGTAAGAAAATAAAACTGTTGTTGGTGAGTCTTGATGTAGAAAAAGCATTTGACAAAGTAACCTGGGACTTTATGAGCAGGGCAATGGAAGCATTTGTATTCCCTGATAAAATTATAAGGTTGATTAGGAGTGTGACGACCATGCCCTGGCCCAGCAATCAAGGAGCCTCAATCCTCACCACTAACACCAGGGAGGTCATCTCCTACAAGAGGAAAGGATAACCAATACACACAGTAAAGTACAATTTCCCTTAAATGCACACAGAGATCACAGTCAGTCTGGGGCTGGCTGCTCCCTTGCTCACCAGGTCCCCAATAAGACTCCCCACTGGCACAGCTATAGGGTCCAGGTCTCAGCCTAACTGGGTAAGCTAGAACCTCCAGTGCCCTCTCTGTTCAACCAGTGCTTTGTGTCCCTGCCAAGTAGCTGACACAACACACACACTCACTCACACACACACACACACACACACACACACACACACACACACACACACACACACACACACACACACACACACACACACACACACACACACACTTTGAGATAAGTATTTTTACACTTTACAGACACTCCTGGGAAAGGCTGACACAGATTCTCCAGCTGTGCCCCTTTACTCAGACTGTACGGTAGCAATTACTGCCACCACCCAGTTAATAATATCAACTACTAAAGGCCCTTAAAAGGGTGTACAATTATTACTGTGCAATATTAATATCCAATGGTAATGTTACTATACAGTCTAAGGCTTATCAGAGTGGCCTATTACAATAAACTCTATATAAATATGCAATGTACTCTAGAGCTTATCTCTACACAAAGCCGCCACAAGCAGAAGGTTTTAAAAATATATTTAATAATAAATAATTAAAACACAAGACAAAACTACTACACCACAGATATATCTAAGAGTTCACAGATCACACAGAAACATAAAATAATACAGTAGGACAGGTCTGGTTTCAAAGAAAAATACCTAATTAATCTTTACTAGCTTTAACTGTTCCTACAAGATATCACAGTGCTAAAAACTTACATGTGAGCATAAGCAGAGTGCTGATAAGTTAGATGTCCAGATCAAAATGCTCTTTTTCTCTTGTGAGAAATAGTATTTAAACATTACTAACAAACATGTCTCTAAGACCCTCCCAAAATTACACCATTTTGAGACTTAGATTTTCCCAGTATTCATGTTGCATCATCTTAACACCTGGTCTGAGTTCTCAGGCCACAAACTGCATTATTTAGCAATCTAACACCTCCTCAGAAACTTACGATACAAGACATTTCACATGTATATGCTAACAGAAACTAAAGCAATAAAAGCACCTTCCACATCTAAATTCTGGTCATAAACTTTAGCCTTAAAACAATGGGCATGAAATCTTCATCCAGCCACCCTCGGGCCGAATTCTAACATGAAAGGATACAACATGCTTCAATGGGCCAGTAGAGTGCAGTGTTGTCACATATTTTGCAGTTCCACATTTCACAGTGTTTTCCTACATTTAAAAACACAAGCCTGTATTTTACATTTATTTATACAGTTGACAGACTTATGTATCAAATTCTATTTGACTAGGCTGGCAGCCTTCGCCCATCTCTCCCCATTCGTCACATCTCCCCCCCCCCCCCGGGGAACTCAAGCAAGTTTTTCAAGTGCCCCTTGAGAAACGTCACTTGAGAGTGTCAGGTCTATCTGGGTGTACCTCACCCCATTCCCTGTCTTGAGAGCCCATCTGCATTGGCATTGCTAATCCCACTGCAGTGCTGCACTGACATATCATATGCTTGCAACCCCAGACTCCATCTTAGCAACTTGGCATTTTGCTGACTGGCTCTGTTTAACCATGTTAGAGGGTTGTGATCTGTCATCACAGTGAATTTTCTTCCATATAGATCAGGCTGAAGGTTTTGTAGTGACCACACTATGGCTAGACATTCCTTTTCTACCTCTGCATAGCATTCCTCCCTGGGTTGGAGCCTATGACTGAGATAAACCACTCAGTGCTCTTCTCCCTCTGAAGAAATCTGGCTAAGTACAGCCCCCACCCCATAGTTTGAAGCATCCACCTGCACAACAAAGTCTTTGCTGTAGTCTGGACTGGCTAACACAGGGGGTCCTCCCAAAGCTTCCTTAAGCTTCTGAAATGCCTGCTCACATGCTGGGGTCCACACTACCTTATCTGGCCTGTTCTTCCTTGTCAGGTCTGTGAGGGGAGCAGCTATGGTACTATAATTGGGAACAAACTTTCTGTAGTACCCTGCTGTCCCTAAGAATGCCCTCACCTGCTTTTTGTTAACAGGTGCAGGCCATGCCTGAATACTTCCAATTTGGCAGGTTCTGGCCTTATCTTACCACTCCCCAATCTATGTCCTAGGTAGGAGACCTCTGCCATACCCACCTGACATTTGCTCGGCTTAATGGTCAACCCTGCCCTCTGTAGTCTGCCCAGCACCTCCCTGACATACTGAAGGTGCTCTTGTCAGGAATGGCTGTAGATAGCAATATCACCCATATAAGCAAGGGAAAACCCTCCTGCTCCTGCTAAGATATGATCTACCAGCCTCTGGAAAGTTGCTGGGGCATTCTTCATCCCAAAGGGCATCTTTGTGAACTCATACAAGCCAAAAGGAGTCACAAAGGCTGACTTCTCTCTAGCACTGGGAGTCAAGGGCACCTGCCAGTAACCCTTGGTAAGATCAATGGTTGTAAGATGCTTAGCCCCACCCAGCTGCTCTAGGGGCCTCATCTGTCTTAGGCAAGGGGTAAGCATCCGACTCTGTGTGAGTATTTAATTTCCTATAATCCACACAGAACCTGGTGCTGCCATCCTTCTTTGGCACCAACACCACTGGTGAGGCCCAGGGACTGTTAGACTCTTGAATCACCCCTAGTTCCAACATCTCCTGTACCTCCTCCATCAGAGTCTGTTTGACTCTCTCAGGCACCCTATAAGAGGCCTGCCTGATAGACCTTAGGGGTCCTGTATCCACCTGGTGCTGCACCAGTTGGGTGATCCCTGGTTCCCCGGTGAACATGCCCCCAAACTCCTGCAACACTGCTCGGATTTCTCAAACCTGGGTAGGAGCTAGCTGCTGGGACATTGCTACCCCTTCTACCGAGGTGTCAGCTCGAGCCTCACTGAGGAGATCAGTCACAAGATCTTTCTCAGACTCCTCCTGCAATCCACTGCAAATACTCAGCACAAGGGCCTCCCTATCATGTTAAGGTTTCATCATGTTAACATGGTACAGTTTGTGTCCCTGCCATCTGCCTAGCACTTCCACCATGTAGTTAATCTCACTTACCTTTCTTACCACCTTGTAGGGTCCCTCCCAAGCTGTTTACAACTTGTTGTGTCTGATAGGAATGAGAACCATCACCTGCTGCCCTACTGCATACTCTCTAGCTCGGGAATTCCTGTCATACCACACCTTTTTTTGTTGTTGGGCTTCTGCCAGGTTCTCCTGGGCCAATTCCATGAGGTCCCTGAGCCTTGTCCTGAGGGTTAGGACGTACACCACAACAGACTCCTTGTGAGACTCACACTCACCTTCCCACTCATCTCGAATTAAATCTAGAGGTCCCCTCACCCTATGCCCATACAGCAACTCAAAGGGTGAAAAACCTGTGGATTCCTGAGGAACCTCTCTGTAAGCAAACAACAGATGGGGCAAATATTTGTCCCACTCCCTCTTAAACTGATCTGCAAATGTCTGTAACATGGACTTGATTGTAGAGTTTAACCTCTCAACAAGACCATTAGTCTGGGGATGGTAGGGGGTGGTCTTATGTGCTTCACCCCACAGGACCTCCACAGACAAGCCAGCAGGTCTGACATAAAATTGGCACCTCTGGCAGATAGTATTTCCTTTGGGAAACCTACCCTGCTGAAAATCTCTAGCAAAGCATTTGCCTCCTTCTCTGCCTCAATGGAGGACAAAGCCACTACCACAGGGTATTGTGTAACATAATCTACAATCACTAGGATATACTTTTTCCCTGTGGAACTTGGGGTACTCAGAGAATCCACAATATCCATAGCTACCCTCTAAAATGGCTCCCCAATCACAGGCAAAGGCATCAAAGAAGCTCTCACCTTGTCTCCTGCCTTGCCTACCTTTTGGCACTGCTCACAGGTCCTGCAGTACCCTGTTACATCTCTGGAAATTCCAGGCCAATAGAAGTTTTGCATAATACGCCTCTTTGTATGTTTTATGCCCATATGATATGCAAAGGGAATATCATGGTCTATGGCTAGAAGCGCCAGATGGTAAGCTCTAAGCACTACCAACAGCTGTACTCTCTCACCTTCTAGCCCTACCTCAGGGGTCCACTCTCTGTACAGTAACCATTTGTTCCAGTATGCAGATTCCCCCTTCCCTTGAGAATCAGGTGCCTCCCTAGCTACCTGCCTCAGGCCTTGCAATGTAGGGCCTGAGAGCTGAGCCTGTCTCAAGTCTCTCCTTGTAACACTTCCCAGCTCCCCTTCCACAGGAAGTCTGGCATCCTCTGACAGCTGTGCCTCACTGTCAGCCTGGGTACTACTACTCACCTCTACCTTTGCAGTTATCTTGTCCAAGGGAACATCAGTACCCACAAGCAGCTGTGGCTCACATTCAGTCTCACTGTTACAGTGTAGCTCGCTCCCTGAAGTAACCACCTCAGCAGTCCTGGCTGCAAGTATGCAGTCTGTCTGGGTCTCTTCCAGACTACCAGACCCACATGCTTGTCTCCTAGCCTCACTGCATTTAACTGCGTAAGTACATGGTACTGCCTCATCCAAATCCTTCCCTCTCAGAACATCTGCAAGATGGTAGTTCCAAACCCCCGTTGTCTCAAGACAACCTACTATTGGCATTTTGTCTTTCCCACTTACTGGCTCTCTCACCTTTGGTTCCCCACATTGCCTCCGTGAACACCTGTATGCCACATGGCCCCAGTGGTTGCATTCAAAACATTTAATCCTAGCTTCTGGACATATACCTGGACTAGTGGCTTCCCCTGCTACTGGTGGATTCTGTTGAGGCAGTCTGTGCTGCCCCTCATGGATTCATTTAGTCCCATGAGCAGTACTGGGGGTCCCTTTCCTGTGCAGGGCTGCCCTGCTTGCTAGGTATAGGTCTCCCTTCTTCCCCAACTCCTCAGAAGTAGCACACTGTCTATCAGCGAACCAGATCCTCATGTCCTCAGGCAAAGTGCTAAGGGCTTGTTCCCTTACCAAAAGGTCTGCCAGCCCTTCAAAAGTGGTGACCTGACATCCACTCACCCAGCTATGAAAATAAGTGCTCAGTTCAACAACATATTCACATACATTTTCATCTGCCTTGCGTCTATGCTCACAAACCTTTTTCCTATACATTTCAGGTGTTAGCTTAAAACATTATAACAAATGTCTTTTTACAGCAGTATAATCAAAACAGTCAGTGTCATGCATTTTTGCTAAACAAGTTACAGCTTTAATCCAAACGAACAAAAAAAAACCATCACCCACGTAAGGAAACAGCTACACCATACACGGTTTAAAATACTTTATTATTACAGCAAGATACAGACTAAGCGCTTTCACCAGTAAACTGGTATCCTCAGAGTTACAGCTTTACCATGGAGTAAGGGGGTCAGGAACCGCACCCAGAGCCCTTGGTCAACTTCACACTGTTTACATACCCGCTCAAACATATGAATGAAGCTATCAAATTTATCCCCCTCTTTAAACTGTGGAAGAAATTTACTGACCTTTTGTTCTTCTGGGGTCTGGTTACTCCCTTCCCCATTACCTCCATGACTCTGGTGAAGAGTCAGCATGTCCCTCTCATGCCTCCTCTGCTGTTCATTTTCTTCAGCTTCTGGGCTCCTCATTCTCTCAGCTGCTTCTAGTTCCATACGTCTGGCCTCCAACTCATGTCTCTTTAGCTCCAGCTGGATTGTTAAGTCCACTACAGAAAGGTTGAGCTGTCCATTCTGAGAGAATATTGTATCTCCACTGTCAGTCTGATTATCCTCCAGGCTGCTGTTTTCTGATGCAGCTGTAACCAAGGCTGCAATCAGGTCTGCCTTAGTCAGGTTTCCATGCACCAGCCCCCTAGCCTGGCACATCTTCACCAGCTGGCTCCTTGTCAGCTTTCCATACTCTTCTGCTGACATGCTGCCTGCTCACCCTGACTAACACTAAGCTAACATAAGAAATAAACAATTGTTATCTGAACTCTTGATATACACTGTGTGGCTGTTTTAGAGTACAAAACACTTTTAGAGATCACTGTACATAAGCTACAGGAATTCGCTCTACCCACACCACTACAAGTCAATTAGTATGTGAAGTAGATCCCACCACTGCCACCACTTGTGACGACTGTGCCCTGGCCCAGCAATCAAGGAGCCTCAATCCTCACCACTAACACCAGGGAGGTTGTCTCCTAGAAGAGGAAAGGATAACCAATACACACAGTAAAGTACAATTTCCTTTAAGTGCACACAGGGATCACAGTCACTCTGGGGCTGGCTGCTCCCTTGCTCACCAGGTCCCCAATACGACTCCCCACTGGCACAGCTATAGGGTCCAGGTCTCAGCCTAACTGGGCAAGCTAGAACCTCCAGTACCTTTTCTGTCCAACCAGTGCTTTGTGTCCCTGCCAAGTAGCTGACACAACACACACACACTTTGAGATAAGTATTTATACACTTTACAGACACTCCTGGGAAAGGCTGACACAGATTTTCCAGCTGTGCCCCTTTACCCAGACTATGCAGTAGTAATTACTGCCACCACCCAGTTAATAATATCAGCTACTAAAAGGCCCTTAAAAGGGTGTCCAATTATTACTGTGCAAAATTAATATCCAATGGTAATGTGACTATACAGTCTAAGGCTTATCAGAGTGGCCTATTACAATGAACTCTATATAAATATGCAATGTACTCTAGAGCTTATCTCTACACAAAGCAGCCACAGGTAGAAGGTTTTAAAAATATTTAATAATAAATAATTAAAACACAAGACAAAACTACTACACCACAGAGATATCTAAGAGTTCACAAATCACACAGAAACTTAAAATAATACAGTAGGACAGGTCTTGTTTCAAAGAAAAATACCTAATTAATCTTTACTAGCTTTAACTATTCCTGCAAGATATCACAGTGCTAAAAACTTACATCTGAGCATAAGCAGAGTGCTGATAAGTTAGATGTCCAGATCAAAATGCTCTTTTTCTCTTGTGAGAAATAGTATTTAAACATTACTAACAAACA
The DNA here is from genome assembly GCF_019279795.1 of Protopterus annectens. NCBI lineage: Eukaryota > Metazoa > Chordata > Ceratodontiformes > Protopteridae > Protopterus > Protopterus annectens. Next base: position 560,112,129 of record NC_056739.1, on the reverse strand, counting down.
TGTCTCTAAGGCCCTCCCAAATTTACATCATTTTTGACACTTAGATTTTCCCAGTATTCATGTTGCATCATCTTAACACCTGGTCTGAGTTCTCAGGCCACAAACTGCATTATTTAGCAATCTAACACCTCCTCAGAAACGTACAACGATACAAGACATTTCACATGTATGTGCTAGCAGAAACTAAAGCAATAAAAGCACCTTCCACATCTAAATTCTGGTCATAAACTTTAGCCTTAAAACAATGGGCATGAAATCTTCATCCAGCCACTCTCGGGCCGAATGCTAACATGAAAGGATACAACATGCTTCACTGGGCCAGTAGAGTGCAGTGTTGTCACATATTTTGCAGTTCCACATTTCACAGTGTTTTCCTACATTTAAAAAAACAAGCCTGTATTTTACATTTATTTATACAGTTGATAGAATTATGTATCAAATTCTATTTGACTAGACTGGCAGCCTTCGCCCATCTCTTCCCAGTTGTCACAAGGAGGATATAAAATTAACTAAGTTTTTAACTAATTAAAGTTGGCAATTCCTGCTTAAACAGAGGAACTAGGCAGGGTTATCCTCTTTTCCCTTTGTTATTGGCATTATATTTAGAACCATTGAGAAAGAAAATAAGCTACTCAGAAATTCAAGGATATAATTGGCATGGTAGTCAAGATAAGCTGGCTCTATTTGCAGATGATATTATTTATACCTGATAAAACCGGAAAAAGATATTACAGTGTTATGGAACATTTTAAGACAGCTTCAGATCTTTTCAGGATACAAAATTAATGCAGCTAAAACAAAGATAATAATGGTAAATTATGTACTCATGCATGAATTGTTTCAGCAATATCCATAGTTATGGGGACATGATAAAATGAAGTATTTAGGAGTATGGATTAAAAATCATTCCAGTGTGGCAGCTAAGGGTATGTGGGAAGAGACTAAACAAAACATAATACAAAAATTGAGAAATTGGAAGCTCTGTTATATGGATATGGACAGTGAGATACAAGCAGTTAAAATGGTTTTATTCCCTATAGTCTTATACACAGGTCAAGCATATTATATCAATCAGAGGAGAAGTTGTGGATGGCAATTAATAAAGAGCTGAAGGATTTTATCGGGGAGGGGGTGGCAAGAATCAAGTGTAATAAGCTGGTTCTTCCAATAGAACAAGGCAGATTGGGATTACCTGATTTGAAGGGGTATTTCAGATCTACACAGTTGATGCTCCTATATATAGCACAAGCAGAAACCTATCATTCAAAGTAGAAGGGGGGGGGCTCAAGAAACAAGGAGAAACTGGGGTTTTGGATGCAGCTCTTTAAGGAGAATAACAGTAATCATACAGAATATTATATTCATAAAGTAGCAGAAAGTATTCTTAAGAACTAAGGCAACATGGGAATGGAAAAAGGAAATTCTGCCAGTAGGGGTGACTGCAATTAGGGATACAGAGAAGAGGCAAGAGGGGGCTGGAATTTATTTGAGAAAACTGGCAAAGGACCAAGGTATGGGGAGCACATAATTAGACAGGGAAAAGTAATAGAATGGGACGACAGCAAGAATTTATTTGGGCTGTAGGTTACAGATTGCCTTCCCTATCAAGCATTGATATCAAAGTACAGGCAAAGAGTAAGAAATATGGTGAGCCTAAACAAAAGACCAGCACTGGTAGAATTTTAGTAGAATCTAGTACAGAAGCTGCCATTAAAAAAGGAATAATTAGTTGAGCATATAAAACTTTGCATGATAACTATAAGAATCAATCAGAGGAGGTTAGAAAGGATTGGGAAGAGCAATTGGATAAGCAATTTACAAAGAAACAATTGTTGGTAGATGTATGTCTCCCAAATGTTCAACAAACTCTAGAAGATGTAGGATTTTTGCTTGGAAATGTCTACATAGATATTTTTTAGCCCAAGTAGACTCCAGAGAATTTTTCCTCAGGTAAACAGTAAATGATGGTGTGATGTGGAAGAAAGAAGTAATTGGGAACATATTTTCTGGGTGTGTAATGAATTAGCAGACTGTAAAGATTCCCTGCAGACTACTGTGTTGAAGATACTGAATAAGCAAATTGGTATAATTAGGGAAATGATTTTTCTGAGCTATGTTACAGTATCGGAATTACTTAGACATAGTAAGGCCTTGCTGAGTCTAATTATGGTGGCTGCCAAAAAAAAGCAATTACTAGAAAATGGAAATCAGAGTCTAGAAAAACAGCACTAGAAGTAATGAATATAGTAAGAGAGATAAAACAACTGAAATTGGGATCTTTACAAAAGGGTAGGAGCAATTTACAAGAGAAGAAATGGGAATTGTGGGAGAAATACATCCAGGGAAGGAATGAGGTTTAAAAGAAGGCATGACTTGAATGAGCAATGTAATGTTTCACACTGAAAATGATTGGATAGATTATAAGTAATATATAATGAATGCAAGTAGGATCATGTCAATTTGATTTGTGATGTAAAATGCTTGCATCCGGGTTTATATCTATATGGCTTGTTTGCATTTATACAAATGTATGGTTGCGTACATCATAAGTGATAATTTAATAAAGATGTTTCTTTAAAAAAATAATTTAAAAAGGCAAAACACTATCATGCAGAAGAATTAGCATATCAATACAGTCCATACTTGGATAAGAAAAACACAGACTGATGTAGGGTACTCAAGTGACTATAATGGCAACAAATGGGTTGAAATTGTTGGCATATCTCACAGTGGATACCACTATTGTGGAACTGACTCCCCATAAAATAAGGTTTATCCCTGTCCATATTCAAGTGCAACTTAAATCTATGGATGGGAAACAGAAAATTTCCCCAGGACAGCCCCTGCACTACTAATGGGCACAGGCAGCTCCTAAATCCCATGCATGGGTCTCCTTGAATTATCTATGATATGATCCCGGTTATTATCATTAGGGGTACTGTATAATTTTTGACAATGAGATGGGTAAGTACACTCTACAATCAAATGGGATAGGTTATTTCAAGCAAAAAAAGGGAAAATGGATAGGCTTAAAATTGCCCAGAAGGGCAGCTAGCCTAGTACTTACCTATGAATTTATGACAGTATTTGTACAGTTTACACATCTGACACATTTTTACAATATCAGTTAAAAAAGCACAAAGAATATAATTGGTAGCATGCAGGAACATTTTAGTAGTGTGATGAGAAGTAACAGTTTACAGAACTGTAGAAGATATCTACTGAGTGTTGTGAGATCCAGAAATTAAGTTCAGTAGCTTTATTTAGCATACTGCTGATGTTTCTGGAAGTAATATTTAACCGTTTACTGCAAAGTGAAGAAGTCATTGGAGATGGAGGAATAGGAGATGTTTATTTATTTGTTTTATATTAATATCTTTTTGGTGTGATTCTTGTTAGTGATGACAGTTTAATCTGTTTTATTTGCTATAATTATTTACATGCAGAGGCTCAACAAATATCATCACGGCTAGTTTCATACTGTGCTGTTCAACTTTGCATGGTTACAGGCTAGTAGGAATTATACTGCTGTGTTATGCACTATAATTTATTTATGTGTTTTCTCCTATTCTTTTAACATCCAAAGAAGGATCTTTAGTTTGAAAGCATAGGAAGACTTTTGTTTCTTACAGCTATGTTGGACATCAAAAGATTTACTGCAACTGTTTCTTATTTTGTTTCCTGTTGTTTCCACTGTGTATTATTTTGCGTATTGTGCAGCACTTACTCTTTCAAGAAGACACTTTTCCTAGTAGTTTAATTTGCTTCTTCACTTTATTTCTTGCAGTCTTGTAAGAGGCACTTAAATGTTAGTTGTCTGAGAAAAGTTACTGCATTGGTTACTCATTTTGTGCTGGACACCTAAAGGATCGTGGTAAAGAATGCACTGTTTCAACATTTTACAACTTATACAATTTTTGTGTTTTTTGGCATTAACACTGCCTTAATGATGCATAGGCTGAAATGTAATTATGATCCAACTGCTCAAATATATGACATGTCTACATGATCAAAACTGCAGCAATTGTAGTCTTTTCTTGGGTCGACTAGCATGTTTAACAAGGCTCTAAGAGAGGAGTGGTATAGTGGCAACCTGGTAACATAATGAGTACCAGTGGAGTTCACACAGCAATAACAAACCAATTAGTAACACAGTCCTCAGACAGAAACTACGAAATGTGCCAGCAGAACTCATCATAAGCTTTGAGAACCACTGTGCTCAGTCATAAATGATATGACTAAATGTAAACAGTGGGTAATGAAGTCAGTAAAGTTCTACTCCATGACATTGCATTTAACTCATTTAGCATCAAGTGCAAATTGAGGTGCACCAGGAAAACAACAAGTGAGCAAAGCTACATATGGTGCCTGTAGTAGAAGTGGGAAAAGTGGTTAAAGTAACAATGCCTCCTATACTTCTGTGACTCTGGAAAGGAATCAGTGTGTGTGCCATTCCAATATGTGGTTGAATACCATGGCAATGTGATGCATATATGTAATCTCAACCCTATGCAGAGTGAGAGGTTATATTACATGTTTTCTGTAGTCTGTAAATAAATAGAGATGCCTGAAACTGTAAATATCCATGTGCACTGCACACACAGGTGACTGTTGCAATGTGGCTTAGTGTGACACCTGTCGAACCAAGCTTTGCCTCACATGGCAAAGACACAGCAAGGTAAGGTAACTATATATACTTGTGAAGCTAGCAGCAAGACTCGTGTGAAAATGTTTGTACATGCACTGAATGAGCACATCTGCACAACAGGTCAGATGTCCCTAAAATGGGATGTCTGTCATTATTTCATCAACATTGGATATGGAACATACTGCACTGTAACACTCTAATTCCCCAATATCACTCTGTTGGTTCATCACGCATGACATGCATGCATGTATATCTGGGCGGCATCAGTATACTTTCCTGCAGCAAAGGGACTATACATCATATAGCTCTGACATGACCCTTACATCTTTACTCTTTGACTGAAGCTGGAGAACTGGAAGTCCTGCACAGTATTGCCAATGATCACCTAAGGTAGTTAGTTCACACAAAGGACATAGACCAGACCAGAATCCCAATGTACACTTAAACATCTGTCTTCTTCTTCAGCCACATCTCTACATTTTGCCATACCAAACAGTGTTGCTTACAATTTATTTTGTGATGAAATAGTGTAAGCTGTACCACTGGGTCCCAAACTAAGGCAGAACAAACCCACAATGTGTGTTTTGCAAAATATGTATGAGAGATACCATCTTTATTCGGAATGGCATGGAATGTCCATAACTACAAGCAGAGCTAGTCTTATGTACATACACTGTACAAATGTACCCCTGTCAGCTGTCAGTGTGTGAAGATCAGAGCACCTGTCAATGATAAGACACTAAAACTGTAATACAGAAGAAAAAAGTAATACATTGCAGCACATCCACAAGCAAAGGCACAGTGCAATAAAACTAGATGAAACCAATTTCAATCATTAAAAGTTACATTCAGTCTCACTCTCTTCTCATCTAATACATCGTGTAAACACTATGCTAATGCACAAATAGCAGAGCATGTCAACTCATATAAAAGCTGAGTAACTCATCCCTTCAAAAACATGACACAGTACTTTAACAGAGTACCTCTTCAGATGCATATATTGATTGACCTGAAATAATAACAAACACATGGTAAATGTAAATGTAAACACACAAAATCTACTAACATGAGAAGATATACAAGTATATTAACTTTTTTCTATTACTTTTGCTCCACAGCAACTATCAAACCTCGCCTCCATAAGTCATTACAATGGCTGAGGAAGGCCATCATCCAGGTAGCCAAGAAATTGTTTTTTGCTCTAACCAGTATTCCATCACTTGGCAGAATTTTTCATAGCCTAACCTCTTGTGGCTACCCCTTGTGGTGTTGTGAGGAATTTTAACAGCACAAGGGCTGCCTGTTCCCTCGCTGTCTGTACATGCAAGTTCCCCCGCATCCAGCAGTGATGACTATCATCACCAGCTTGGGTGGCCTTCACTCATGGTTTTCTAATCACCAGCTTCAGTATCATGATGGGCTTCTACTCTCAAGCCAAGGCTCTGTCATTAAAGCATCAGTATAAGCCAGGCAGGAGACACTGTCTCTTTCTCCTTCCCCTTCAAGATAGGCATGCCCATCCTGATTCCTCCCTGGCTGCACCATCCTGCACTTCAACTGCTAGTCAGACATTTATCACTTGATCTGTATTCCTGGATTTATTCATGCATGCTACTGGCACAAGTACTCTGGCACTGATGTGATGGACAGGGCAGACACAGCACAATGCATACACAGTTCGGGAGATTGTAATACACACACACACACACACACACACATATATATATATATATATATATATATATATATATATATATATATATATATATATATATATATATGGATTCACTTTATATCCTCAAAATACTGAAATGTCGAAATTCAGTATTTCGAAGCTATAAAGTTGAATTTTGAAAACCACAAAACACAGAATCATGAAATTCAAAATCTCGCACACTGGAGATTTTGAATTTCAATCTAATGCACACATCCTCCATCCTTCTCACACACAAACAGCTCTCTCTACTTAAAAAGGGCAAGCCCCCTGCACCTCCATGTGGGGGCTGCGCCCCACTTATATATATTCTAACTCAGAGGTCTCACTACACAAACACACACACACACCACCACACAAGCTACATTCTGCTGCACACACACACATCACAGCAACAAAACACACTAACACACCACAGCTACACAAAACCCTTAACACACACTTACCTGAATCCATAACCACAGCAGAACCTCAAAAGTGTGAAATTTAAAACCTCCAGTATTCGAGGTTTTGAATTTTGCACTTCTGAGCTTTCAGTCTTTTCAGGATTCTACTTTATGGGCTCGAAAATACTGAATTTTCGACATTTCAGTGTTTTGAGCTTCTAAAGTGAATATATATATATATATATATATATATATATATATATATATATATATATATATATAAAGCCCCCATTTTCACACATTACATCTCATCATTGTTGGACTCACTCTTATAATTCCCAGAATTTAAAACTGTTATCTATCTGCCTTCCTTGAAGATTGAATCTGCACATCAGAATGGTGATAATTTGATAATGGAGCATCTTTCTATCGGCTCAGTAACAGAACTGATAGAGACCGCTTTGTCTCTTCATATAACTTATCTTCAGGTACCTCCTTTTTGAAGGAAGAAGCATTCTAGATGTTCAATAAAATAAATCTCCATATAATTGACACTTTCACCAGGGAGCCAAACAAGGGTATGAAGGCACTTTCAGCAAGTGCTGATACTGCAAAGTAATTTTGCTGAAAAGCACATTTCAAGGTAATGCAGTTTGCACTATTTCCAACTGTTAAGACATGGAATGGACCTCTATATATAGGTTTGGAGGTATGGAAGGTTTCCTACCATATGGGGTCTGAATTTTGCTGGACGTAGCTTTTGCTGAAATTTTCTTTGGCAAATCAACATGAATTCTTTCACTAAAACTAGTATCTTCAGGAGAAACTTGAGGACTAAGATGAAGTGTCATCAGGCTTCTGAAATGAGTTCTGATGGGTGAGCAACTTCTCCATCCTGGCAGCCACAACTGCAAACTTCATAACTGAAAACAACTTCACTCCAAAAAAAGTACTACAATTGTGATGGCAGGGTTCAAAAAAAAAAATCACAGTTGTCAGTAAAACCATCAACATTTAGTTAAAGACAGCTCACCAAACTGAGCGGTAAAACTATCAACATTTATTTAAAGATAGCCCACCAACCCGAGCAGTAAAATTATCAATATTTATTTAAAGACAGCTCACTAACCTGAGCTTTTTATTTTGGATATTAACATATAGAGGCCATGGCGGGCATAATGAACAATGCTGATGCTTGTTATCTTAATGCAGATATGTTCTAAATGCTACTAGAATTTAGAATGTTCTCTTGTAAACAGCTCTCAGAAAAACTGTTAAGTGTATGAGGGAAAGACTAAGGAAACAAATCTAACATTGGTAGGCCATAATTTAGGGATACAGGAGTTAGAGATGCAGAGCGATTATTTACTGAAGCAAATGTAGTAATTTTGGATAAAGGAAAGCAATTTAGAAAACAGTGGAAGATGGTCAAACCATAATTTCTGATAATATAGAAGATAAGGATGTCATTTTATTTCTGCAGGACTGGCTAACACTTATACTGAAAACAGACTTTGAGGTTGAAAATTGAGCTGTAAGGGTGAATAAAGCAATAACGAAAGATTTCAATAGCAAATTCCCACCTTATCTCCACCCTACTTTATGCCTCTCCAGTATATACCAACCTAAGGCAATGTGATCTAAACAAGCTAGAGACCTGTTGCAACAAAATCGCCAAATTCGCCACAGGGGCATCCTACCATAGTCACCACTCTCTCTCACTTGCTGAACTGGGCTGGCTTGAACTCCCTCACCTCCTTCAGTGGTATCAACTCTCACTCGCCCACAAACTAGTAAACCATCCACTAAATGTCCCATCCCTCCAGAATCTACTCCAACCCTATCGCACCACCAGACCACTAAGATCCAGCAACAAAAATCACTTGCAGATCACTAAAGCCAATAACTCTGCTGGTGAAGCACTATTCTCTTGCGCCATAGGCAAATTATGGAACTCACTCCCACCCACAATTACCTCCATACCATTATGCACCAACTCAAAACTTTATTAAAAGCGCACCTAAAAACATGCTGGCTATGCCCTTGCAACTCCACTCTAATATCATCCACCCCATCCAACTACTACCTTTCTTTACTCCACTAACTACCTTGATTATAGCAAGCTCAGATGCTCATAAGCCTAGTACTTATTATACAGCAGGAACTTCTCATTGTTACATTTGTTAATGCCTGTTATGTACTTCACAGATAAAGATTCTAGTTGTCTACTGATGTACTATGTTCTTCATCTGTAAATATGTTGTAAGTAATTTCTATGTTAAATTGTTAATTGCTATGTAATCCAATGTAACTACTGTCTGTTTATTTTACTGTGGATCTTTTCTCCCTGGCCTCCACTGAAAATGGACCCACCTCCAGTCGGACACTCCCAATCAACAAATTTAAATAAATAAATAATAAATAAATAAATAACAATAGTGTAGTCATAACTCATGAATGCTAAATTCCTGTGTTATAAGCAAATCAAGCAGTGCTGAAAGCTGTCTTTCTGGATGGTCTATTCTGTTAGTGGGTTATGTATTTTTTTCAAACATGACTTTTCTGAAATGGTTTTGAAACAAAGAAATAAATTAATACCACTAAATGCTTTACTGAAGAATAGTGTCTCAAATTATCACTCACAACATAGGGAACCTTAAAACACTGGACCTGTCTCAGTTTGAATTAGTTGAGGGTAAGTCATGGTTTTTCAACCTGGTAGATTTTTTTGAAAAGGCCACCAAAGTAATGGATGAAGGCAAAATGATACACATTGCATACCTCAACCTGCACAAAGCTTTGGCACAATTCCCCACTCAGGCATGGCAGAAAGCTAAATAAACTGGGAATAAACCCTATGTCACCAAATGGATTGCCAACTGGCTCACAGATATGACACAAATAATCAAAATAGGGGAAGTTACTCACAAAGAGATCATTCACCAGTGGAGTTCCCAGAATTCTGTGCTGGGACCTCAGCTGTTTGGCATCTACTTTTCTGAAGCCAATACCAAAGGGCTCTGGCTGACTAAGTTTGCTGATAATTGCAAGCCAGCAGCAGTCACTGAATCTCAAATGACTTAGCCATCCTACAGGAAGGTCTGTCCCGAATAAATAACTGGCACCAAATCATGAACTGAAACTAAATGCCAAAAAATGCATTACTGTATCCTTTGATAAGTCATCTACCCCAGGAAACTACCACATTAGCCATACACTAAGAGTTGATCTAGGTTTTCAGGATTTGGGAACTTATGTGGACAGTGGCCTAACGTTTGACCAACATGTGTCTATTATTCCATGAGAGTCCATCTATATTGTGCAACTTATAAACAAAGGGATTGTATCTAGATCTAGTGGTGTCAAATTTCCCTTTGCTCAGCCCTCATTAGCCAATCATTGAATATAATGCCCTCTTTGGCATGTATTTGTCCAGACACATGCAACAACTGGAACACCCACAGAGACTCCTTAATAAAAGGATACAAGGCCTAAACAGCATGCCCTACATGGACCTACTCAGAGCCCTGTCACTATACTCGATATCCTACAGACTGCTAAGAAGTGACCTGTGTCTGGTATGCAGGACATCCTCTGACCCATTACTGATGGATTTACTGTACATTAGCAAGTCAAATTGCATCAGAAATAGTCAATATAGGGATCTAAATCTCTTTTTCAACATCAACAGAACAGTTTGGATGGACAAGTATATCTCATATAGGATACTGCTACTTGGGAATGGACTCCCAGGCACATAAAACAAAGTTCATCCCTGTCCATATTCAAGTGCAATGACCTATGGACGGGAAAGAGGAATTTCCCCATGACTGCTCCCTGTAGAGGCATCCTAAATGCTTTATCCCATGCATGGGTCCCCTCGGATTACTTATGGTATGATCCCAGTTATTATCATTAGGGGTAATGTATAATTATTGGCATGGAATGGGTAAAGCAAGTCTATAACCGAATAGGATAGGTTATTTTGAGAACAAAAGGAAAATGGATAGGCTTAGAATAGCCCACAGAGGCAGCTAGCCTAAGACTTACCTATGAATCTATGAACTTAGACAGCTGGGGCTGTCCATCGAGTCACTAGAAAGGGAACATGATTTGGCCCTAAGGGACTTATGGGCATAATAAGCCCCCTCTACATCTGAAGAAGCAGTCTGTGTGGAAAAAACCTTGGATGATAGAGAATAGTCCAGGAGAGTGACCACTACATTTTGTGATGACTACTGCTGATGATGTGACCATCTCCTGCAAATGGCTGGCTTCATGCAAACTAGAGGGCAGTTGGTGACTGACTAAGCATGGTCTGAACATTTGCTGGGTGTATCAGACTGGTGTTGGGAGTACAGTTAAAATAACTGATTTTACTTCTGGCTTCAGGTATGCCTGTTCTGTATGGCAAGCATGTATCCTGCCTTACTCCTCATTTGTATAATGTTCCCTGTGAGATGATATTTTACCCATTGCCTTGGAAGTCATTTGCATTTGTCTATAAAGTTAACATGGATGAGACATTATTGACTTTGTTTCAAACTGTTATTGCATGTTCTTTAGGTCTATATCTGTTTTTATTTTTCTTAATTTTTATTTATTTATTTTTTGGGGGAGGTGTGGATATAGGAGGGTAACCTCTTCAGTGGTTATTTGCTGGGATTTTAAGCATGAAACTGAATCTAATTAAAAAAAAAAGCAGATTCTGCTCAGGGATCTTGGCCAGGTTTTGTGGCCTGTCAGCTCATATGCTATTGGTATTATAGGCAAAGTTACTTAAGAATACTTATTTGTTCTGTTAGGGTTAACAGACTCCACAATCCTGTAAAATGAGACAGTACTGAGATATATGAAGCAGAAAAAAGGTTACATTTTTATTTATAAAGGATATGGACCTGTGTGCTTATGAACACAAAAAAAGTAGGGCAATTTGGTTTTAAAATTTGTATCTGGTGATTCTCATAATCCAGGAAAGAGAAGCAGGGAACTATACTGTCCTAAAATTAGGTCAATTTGGAAATGAATTATGAATGAAGTAAAGGTTCTGGAATGCTTACAGAGATTAAGTGCTGGTGATATTGGTCACCAATCATACTTAATTATATTTATATTTATATACTTCCTGTGTAATCTCATAAGTCAGTAAGGCCTTGGTTGCTGGACTTAGACTGAACTGAAGGGGAGCTCCTTTTTGGGGGGACTTCAGTTGTTTATTCAACTCAGAAGACACTTCAGCTTTTAGGAAGCCAAGACAGGCTGTCCACAAAAAGTGTTACCGTGTACTTCAGCATGTTTGATAGTAGAGGGGTAGAGAGTTTAGAGGACAAACTCCATTATTTTTCACACATTACTAACAGGTGGCCATGAGCTGTTCTAGAAGAGGTTTAGTTTACTAGTCAGTGATATTGCAGGAGAGGTGGAAGGTTAGGTTATTTACCTGAAAATGCTGCCGGATCACTTACCCACATTTATTAACTTAGCTACCATATGTAAATATTCATCCAAGAATCCAAGATTTGGCATCTGAGTACTATAACTTTCAAATAACTAACACCAGAAAACTGCATCCAGATCTCTGGCAAGAAAAAAGTAAGCTTAACTTGGTGGGAGGTCTCCTCTGGCTATTATTTGTGGAACATGTTAATAGAGCACATGCATCAAAAACTGAAGAAGTTAACTGCCAATGAGGTTTGGACAGGGGAAACTGAACTCTGAGATGTCCAGGATGAACTTAAACTGCTATAAATGCAAAACAAGAGGGGAGCAAAGGTAGACTCTGAAAAACTGGTTTCTATCATGCAATGAGTTCAGAGTTTATTGCAGAGGAAAATAGAGGTATTTTTAGAAAAGCTCCATTGAACTTAAGCTTTAGCTCCCAAGGTTAATGCAAGAATTTCACTCTGCAGCGGAAGACCAGTTTTGTTAGCAGCAATGTTCATCTATGACAGTGGGGGGAGTCACCCACATAGCATGATTGGTTTGAAATCTAAAGGGATATCAAGCCTTCTTTCAAAATATATACAAAATGCCCTAGAATGTCTTAGGAAAAAAGAAAGTAAAATGTGAGATCTTTTTATCAATTTTAGACCATAAGAAAGAACAGTTAGATCAAAATTAGCATTACAAAGTGGGGACAAACTCTTGTGGGGATGACCCCACACTATTAAATATATATATATATATATATATATATATATATATATATATATATATATATATATATATATATATATATATAATCCATATTTATATAAATATATATAATCTATATCTATATATATATATATATATATATATATATATATATATATATATATATATATATATATAAAATATTTATACAATATCTCCATGGTCACACAACAGTATGAAATGAGAAACCTTGACGAGTGGATGGGAAACAGAAAGTATACCCCGGGATCACTTTAATGGCTCTGCTGGACAGAGGCATAGGGAACTAATTTAAGGGGGTGGCGAAAACCAACACTTTCCAGCTAGGCTTATAAATGCCTTCAGTCAGATAGCCTAGTACCTACCTATGAACCTGTGAACCTATTATAAAGTGCTAAGTGATCTCACTCTGCTTAACAATCTAGCCTTTGATCTACAATAAAAGGCAACGTTCACAGGCTGTGATTGGGAAGCTAAAACTCAATCAATCAATCCTTGATCATTTATAGGAAAACTGAGGGGAAGTCTCAACACCAAGTAATTTAGAACCACAACCAGATTCTTTTATTATTTTATTTATTAATTAACATTTGTTTGCCGAGAAAGTTGAACTGAGCAGAATAGCCCTTTTTCAGCAGAAGCCCAGGAAGAAAAGCTTTTCCTTGAAAGTTAAATGAGATTACAGAGAGAAAAAAATGAATACATCAAATTAAAAATAAGTATTATAGGTTCATAGTTGTTTACTAGGTAACCACCACAAGGGTGTTTAAAGCCTAGCCATGCATCCCAAACCTCTAACAATAAGTATAAGCAGTGGCTTGGGAGATGAAACATTTACAAGCAGAGGCCTTGGAGATGATCTCCCCTCAACAGTCTGTAAGAGACAGAATACAGGGACATAGCCTTGAGGCAGTCTGCATACTTTTAGTATACTTCTAGTTAGTAACCTCTGGGGATGTTTCAGTTATTGGATATGTCTGTTTAGGTACATACCAAAGGGGGCATTACACTCAATGATAGTTCTGATGAAAGCTAAATACAGTGAAACAATGACTTCCTCAGACCTAAGTGCTGTACCTTTGTTTATAAATCACAACATAGAATAATTTCTCATTACAGTAGACGCGTGATGGTCAAAGGCTAGATTACTGTCTGTGTGTGTCCCCAAGTCCCTGACTACTGGGTCAACTCTTAGGGGTGTACTGTGAATATGATAAATACCAGGTGGATGACTTCCATAAGGATACTATTATTATTTCTTGGCATTTAGTTTTAGTCCATGGGTCAGACACCAATGGTTTGTCTGTGTAAGCCCTTCCTGGAGAACATTTGTGTCAGTGGGTGATTGGGTGACAGGTTCCAATTTGCAATTATCTGCATATTTAGTCAGCCAGAGGCATTTGACATTAGCCTGACTTCGAGAAGTGAATGCCAAAAATTGAAAACAGTCCAGGACTTGAGGGACTCTGCTTGTGACTGGCCTCTTTGTTGAGGTGGACTCCCCCAGTTCTAACCTCCTAGGTCCTGTCTGTGAGCCAGTTGTCAATCCACTGAGTGACATAAGGGTTTGTACCTAACCTCTTGAGTTTGTCAACAATGTCTGAGTAGGTATTGGGAAGATTCAAATGCCTTGGCCAGGTCAAGGTAGACAGTGTGAACCATTGCCTGCCTCACCCATTGCTGGTGATTTTCTAAGGAAGTCTGGAGTTGAGTAGGCATGACATGCCCTTGACAAAACCAAAATGGACTGGGTCCCAAACTAAGGCAGAACAAACCCACAATGTGTGTTTTGCAAAATATGTATGAGAGATACCATCTTTATTGAATGGCATGGAATGTCCATAACTACAAGCAGAGCTAGTCTTATGTACATACACTGTACAAATGTACCCCTGTCAGCTGTCAGTGTGTGAAGATCAGAGCACCTGTCAATGATAAGACACTAAAACTGTAATACAGAAGAAAAAAGTAATACATTGCAGCACATCCACAAGCAAAGGCACAGTGCAATAAAACTAGATGAAACCAATTTCAATCATTAAAAGTTACATTCAGTCTCACTCTCTTCTCATCTAATACATCGTGTAAACACTATGCTAATGCACAAATAGCAGAGCATGTCAACTCATATAAAAGCTGAGTAACTCATCCCTTCAAAAACATGACACAGTACTTTAACAGAGTACCTCTTCAGATGCATATATTGATTGACCTGAAATAATAACAAACACATGGTAAATGTAAATGTAAACACACAAAATCTACTAACATGAGAAGATATACAAGTATATTAACTTTTTTCTATTACTTTTGCTCCACAGCAACTATCAAACCTCGCCTCCATAAGTCATTACAATGGCTGAGGAAGGCCATCATCCAGGTAGCCAAGAAATTGTTTTTTGCTCTAACCAGTATTCCATCACTTGGCAGAATTTTTCATAGCCTAACCTCTTGTGGCTACCCCTTGTGGTGTTGTGAGGAATTTTAACAGCACAAGGGCTGCCTGTTCCCTCGCTGTCTGTACATGCAAGTTCCCCCGCATCCAGCAGTGATGACTATCATCACCAGCTTGGGTGGCCTTCACTCATGGTTTTCTAATCACCAGCTTCAGTATCATGATGGGCTTCTACTCTCAAGCCAAGGCTCTGTCATTAAAGCATCAGTATAAGCCAGGCAGGAGACACTGTCTCTTTCTCCTTCCCCTTCAAGATAGGCATGCCCATCCTGATTCCTCCCTGGCTGCACCATCCTGCACTTCAACTGCTAGTCAGACATTTATCACTTGATCTGTATTCCTGGATTTATTCATGCATGCTACTGGCACAAGTACTCTGGCACTGATGTGATGGACAGGGCAGACACAGCACAATGCATACACAGTTCGGGAGATTGTAATACACACACACACACACACACACACATATATATATATATATATATATATATATATATATATATATATATATATATATATATATATATATGGATTCACTTTATATCCTCAAAATACTGAAATGTCGAAATTCAGTATTTCGAAGCTATAAAGTTGAATTTTGAAAACCACAAAAACACAGAACCGCGAAATTCAAAATCTCGCACACTGGAGATTTTGAATTTCACGCTTCTAATGCACACACATCCTCCATCCTTCTCACACACAAACAGAAGCTCTCTACTACTTAAAAAAAGGGGGGCAAGCCCCCCTGCACCTCCCATGTGGGGGGCTGCGCCCCCCACTTATATATTCTAACTCAGAGGTCTCACTACACACAAACACACACACAACACCACCACACAAGCTACATTCTGCTCGCACACACACATCACAGCAACAAAACACACTAACACACACCACAGCCCCTACACAAAACCCTTAACACACACACACTTACCTGAATCCATAACCACAGCAGAACCTCAAAAGTGTGAAATTTAAAACCTCCAGTATTCGAGGTTTTGAATTTTGCACTTCTGAGCTTTCAGTCTTTTCAGGATTCTACTTTATGGGCTCGAAATACTGAATTTTCGACATTTCAGTGTTTTGAGCTTCTAAAGTGAATATATATATATATATATATATATATATATATATATATATATATATATATATATATATAAGCCCCCATTTTCACACATTACATCTCATCATTGTTGGACTCACTCTTATAATTCCCAGAATTTAAAACTGTTATCTATCTGCCTTCCTTGAAGATTGAATCTGCACATCAGAATGGTGATAATTTGATAATGGAGCATCTTTCTATCGGCTCAGTAACAGAACTGATAGAGACCGCTTTGTCTCTTCATATAACTTATCTTCAGGTACCTCCTTTTTGAAGGAAGAAGCATTCTAGATGTTCAATAAAATAAATCTCCATATAATTGACACTTTCACCAGGGAGCCAAACAAGGGTATGAAGGCACTTTCAGCAAGTGCTGATACTGCAAAGTAATTTTGCTGAAAAGCACATTTCAAGGTAATGCAGTTTGCACTATTTCCAACTGTTAAGACATGGAATGGACCTCTATATATAGGTTTGGAGGTATGGAAGGTTTCCTACCATATGGGGTCTGAATTTTGCTGGACGTAGCTTTTGCTGAAATTTTCTTTGGCAAATCAACATGAATTCTTTCACTAAAACTAGTATCTTCAGGAGAAACTTGAGGACTAAGATGAAGTGTCATCAGGCTTCTGAAATGAGTTCTGATGGGTGAGCAACTTCTCCATCCTGGCAGCCACAACTGCAAACTTCATAACTGAAAACAACTTCACTCCAAAAAAAGTACTACAATTGTGATGGCAGGGTTCAAAAAAAAAAATCACAGTTGTCAGTAAAACCATCAACATTTAGTTAAAGACAGCTCACCAAACTGAGTAAAACTATCAACATTTATTTAAAGATAGCCCACCAACCCGAGCAGTAAAATTATCAATATTTATTTAAAGACAGCTCACTAACCTGAGCTTTTTATTTTGGATATTAACATATAGAGGCCATGGCATAATGAACAATGCTGATGCTTGTTATCTTAATGCAGATATGTTCTAAATGCTACTAGAATTTAGAATGTTCTCTTGTAAACAGCTCTCAGAAAAACTGTTAAGTGTATGAGGGAAAGACTAAGGAAACAAATCTAACATTGGTAGGCCATAATTTAGGGATACAGGAGTTAGAGATGCAGAGCGATTATTTACTGAAGCAAATGTAGTAATTTTGGATAAAGGAAAGCAATTTAGAAAACAGTGGAAGATGGTCAAACCATAATTTCTGATAATATAGAAGATAAGGATGTCATTTTATTTCTGCAGGACTGGCTAACACTTATACTGAAAACAGACTTTGGAGGTTGAAAATTGAGCTGTAAGGGTGAATAAAGCAATAACGAAAGATTTCAATAGCAAATTCCCACCTTATCTCCACCCTACTTTATGCCTCTCCAGTATATACCAACCTAAGGCAATGTGATCTAAACAAGCTAGAGACCTGCTACAACAAAATCGCCAAATTCGCCACAGGGGCATCCTACCGTAGTCACCACTGTCTCTCACTTGCTGAACTGGGCTGGCTTGAACTCCCTCACCTCCTTCAGTGGTATCAACTCTCACTCGCCCACAAACTAGTAAACCATCCACTAAATGTCCCATCCCTCCAGAATCTACTCCAACCCTATCGCACCACCAGACCACTAAGATCCAGCAACAAAAATCACTTGCAGATCACTAAAGCCAATAACTCTGCTGGTGAAGCACTATTCTCTTGTGCCATAGCCAAATTATGGAACTCACTCCCACCCACAATTACCTCCATACCATTATGCACCAACTTCAAAACTTTATTAAAAGCGCACCTAAAAACATGCTGGCTATGCCCTTGCAACTCCCACTCTAATATCATCCACCCCATCCAACTACTACCTTTCTTTACACTCCACTAACTACCTTGATTATAGCAAGCTCAGATGCTCATAAGCCTAGTACTTATTATACAGCAGGAACTTCTCATTGTTACATTTGTTAATGCCTGTTATGTACTTCACAGATAAAGATTCTAGTTGTCTACTGATGTACTATGTTCTTCATCTGTAAATATGTTGTAAGTAATTTCTATGTTAAATTGTTAATTGCTATGTAATCCAATGTAACTACTGTCTGTTTATTTTACTGTGGAGCTTTTCTCCCCGGGCCTCCACTGAAAATGGACCCACGTCCAGTCGGACACTCCCAATCAACAAATTTAAATAAATAAATAATAAATAAATAAATAACAATAGTGTAGTCATAACTCATGAATGCTAAATTCCTGTGTTATAAGCAAATCAAGCAGTGCTGAAAGCTGTCTTTCTGGATGGTCTATTCTGTTAGTGGGTTATGTATTTTTTTCAAACATGACTTTTCTGAAATGGTTTTGAAACAAAGAAATAAATTAATACCACTAAATGCTTTACTGAAGAATAGTGTCTCAAATTATCACTCACAACATAGGGAACCTTAAAACACTGGACCTGTCTCAGTTTGAATTCGTTGAGGGTAAGTCATGGTTTTTCAACCTGGTAGATTTTTTTGAAAAGGCCACCAAAGTAATGGATGAAGGCAAAATGATACACATTGCATACCTCAACCTGCACAAAGCTTTGGCACAATTCCCCACTCAGGCATGGCAGAAAAGCTAAATAAACTGGGAATAAACCCCTATGTCACCAAATGGATTGCCAACTGGCTCACAGATATGACACAAATAATCAAAATAGGGGAAGTTACCTCCACAAAGAGATCATTCACCAGTGGAGTTCCCAGAATTCTGTGCTGGGACCTCAGCTGTTTGGCATCTACTTTTCTGAAGCCAATACCAAAGGGCTCTGGCTGACTAAGTTTGCTGATAATTGCAAGCCAGCAGCAGTCACTGAATCCCCAAATGACTTAGCCATCCTACAGGAAGGTCTGTCCCGAATAAATAACTGGCACCAAATCATGAACTGAAACTAAATGCCAAAAAAATGCATTACTGTATCCTTTGATAAGTCATCTACCCCAGGAAACTACCACATTAGCCATACACCCCTAAGAGTTGATCTAGGTTTTCAGGATTTGGGAACTTATGTGGACAGTGGCCTAACGTTTGACCAACATGTGTCTATTATTCCATGAGAGTCCATCTATATTGTGCAACTTATAAACAAAGGGATTGTATCTAGATCTAGTGGTGTCGTTGCCCCCCCTTTGCTCAGCCCTCATTAGCCAATCATTGAATATAATGCCCTCTTTGGCATGTATTTGTCCAGACACATGCAACAACTGGAACACCCACAGAGACTCCTTAATAAAAGGATACAAGGCCTAAACAGCATGCCCTACATGGACCTACTCAGAGCCCTGTCACTATACTCGATATCCTACAGACTGCTAAGAAGTGACCTGTGTCTGGTATGCAGGACATCCTCTGACCCATTACTGATGGATTTACTGTACATTAGCAAGTCAAATTGCATCAGAAATAGTCAATATAGGGATCTAAATCTCTTTTTCAACATCAACAGAACAGTTTGGATGGACAAGTATATCTCATATAGGATACTGCTACTTGGGAATGGACTCCCCAGGCACATAAAACAAAGTTCATCCCTGTCCATATTCAAGTGCAATTTCGACCTATGGACGGGAAAGAGGAATTTCCCCATGACTGCTCCCTGTAGAGGCATCCTAAATGCTTTATCCCATGCATGGGTCCCCTCGGATTACTTATGGTATGATCCCAGTTATTATCATTAGGGGTAATGTATAATTATTGGCATGGAATGGGTAAAGCAAGTCTATAACCGAATAGGATAGGTTATTTTGAGAACAAAAAGGGAAAATGGATAGGCTTAAAATGGCCCACAGTGGCAGCTAGCCTAAGATTACCTATGAATCTATGAACTTAGACAGCTGGGGCTGTCCATCGAGTCACTAGAAAGGGAACATGATTTGGCCCTAAGGGACTTATGGGCATAATAAGCCCCCTCTACATCTGAAGAAGCAGTCTGTGTGGAAAAAACCTTGGATGATAGAGAATAGTCCAGGAGAGTGACCACTACATTTTGTGATGACTACTGCTGATGATGTGACCATCTCCTGCAAATGGCTGGCTTCATGCAAACTAGAGGGCAGTTGGTGACTGACTAAGCATGGTCTGAACATTTGCTGGGTGTATCAGACTGGTGTTGGGAGTACAGTTAAAATAACTGATTTTACTTCTGGCTTCAGGTATGCCTGTTCTGTATGGCAAGCATGTATCCTGCCTTACTCCTCATTTGTATAATGTTCCCTGTGAGATGATATTTTACCCATTGCCTTGGAAGTCATTTGCATTTGTCTATAAAGTTAACATGGATGAGACATTATTGACTTTGTTTCAAACTGTTATTGCATGTTCTTTAGGTCTATCTCTGTTTTTATTTTTCTTAACTTTTATTTAATTTTTTGGGGGGGTGTGGCTATAGGAGGGTAACCTCTTCAGTGGCTATTTGCTGGGATTTTAAGCATGAAACTGAATCTAATTATAAAAAAAAGCAGATTCTGCTCAGGGATCTTGGCCAGGTTTTGTGGCCTGTCAGCTCATATGCTATTGGTATTATAGGCAAAGTTACTTAAGAATACTTATTTGTTCTGTTAGGGTTAACAGACTCCACAATCCTGTAAAATGAGACAGTACTGAGATATATGAAGCAGAAAAAAGGTTACATTTTTATTTATAAAGGATATGGACCTGTGTGCTTATGAACACAAAAAAAGTAGGGCAATTTGGTTTTAAAATTTGTATCTGGTGATTCTCATAATCCAGGAAAGAGAAGCAGGGAACTATACTGTCCTAAAATTAGGTCAATTTGGAAATGAATTATGAATGAAGTAAAGGTTCTGGAATGCTTACAGAGATTAAGTGCTGGTGATATTGGTCACCAATCATACTTAATTATATTTATATTTATATACTTCCTGTGTAATCTCATAAGTCAGTAAGGCCTTGGTTGCTGGACTTAGACTGAACTGAAGGGGAGCTCCTTTTTGGGGGGACTTCAGTTGTTTATTCAACTCAGAAGACACTTCAGCTTTTAGGAAGCCAAGACAGGCTGTCCTGACAAAAAGTGTTACTCGTGTACTTCAGCATGTTTTGATAGTAGATGGGTAGAGAGTTTAGAGGACAAACTCCATTATTTTTCACACATTACTAACAGGTGGCCATGAGCTGTTCTAGAAGAGGTTTAGTTTACTAGTCAGTGATATTGCAGGGAGAGGTGGAAGGTTAGGTTATTTACCTGAAAATGCTGCCGGATCACTTACCCACATTTATTAACTTAGCTACCATATGTAAATATTCATCCAAGAATCCAAGATTTGGCATCTGAGTACTATAACTTTCAAATAACTAACACCAGAAAAACTGCATCCAGATCTCTGGCAAGAAAAAAGTAAGCTTAACTTGGTGGGAGGTCTCCTCTGGCTATTATTTGTGGAACATGTTAATAGAGCACATGCATCAAAAACTGAAGAAGTTAACTGCCAATGAGGTTTGGACAGGGGAAACTGAACTCTGAGATGTCCAGGATGAACTTAAACTGCTATAAATGCAAAAACAAGAGGGAGCAAAGGTAGACTCTGAAAAACTGGTTTCTATCATGCAATGAGTTCAGAGTTTATTGCAGAGGAAAATAGAGGTATTTTTAGAAAAGCTCCATTGAACTTAAGCTTTAGCTCCCAAGGTTAACAAGAATTTCACTCTGCAGCGGAAGACCAGTTTTGTTAGCAGCAATGTTCATCTATGACAGTGGGGGGAGTCACCCACATAGCATGATTGGTTTGAAATCTTAAAGGGATATCAAGCCTTCTTTCAAAATATATACAAAATGCCCTAGAATGTCTTAGGAAAAAAAGAAAGTAAAATGTGAGATCTTTTATCAATTTTAGACCATAAGAAAGAACAGTTAGATCAAAATTAGCATTACAAAGTGGGGACAAACTCTTGTGGGGGATGACCCCACACTATTAAATGTATATATATATATATATATATATATATATATATATATATATATATATATATATATATATATATATATATATCCTACACCCATATTTATATAAATATATATAATCTATATCTATATATATATATATATATATATATATATATATATATATATATATATATATATATATAAAATATTTATACAATATCTCCATGGTCACACAACAGTATGAAATGAGAAACCTTGACGAGTGGATGGGAAACAGAAAGTATACCCCGGGATCACTTTAATGGCTCTGCTGGACAGAGGCATAGGGAACTAATTTAAGGGGTATAAACCAACACTTTCCAGCTAGGCTTATAAATGCCTTCAGTCAGATAGCCTAGTACCTACCTATGAACCTGTGAACCTATTATAAAGTGCTAAGTGATCTCACTCTGCTTAACAATCTAGCCTTTGATCTACAATAAAAGGCAACGTTCACAGGCTGTGATTGGGAAGCTAAAACTCAATCAATCAATCCTTGATCATTTATAGGAAAACTGAGGGGAAGTCTCAACACCAAGTAATTTAGAACCACAACCAGATTCTTTTATTATTTTATTTATTAATTAACATTTGTTTGCCGAGAAAGTTGAACTGAGCAGAATAGCCCTTTTTCAGCAGAAGCCCAGGAAGAAAAGCTCCTTGAAAGTTAAATGAGATTACAGAGAGAAAAAAATGAATACATCAAATTAAAAATAAGTATTATAGGTTCATAGTTGTTTACTAGGTAACCACCACAAGGGTAATTTAAAGCCTAGCCATGCATCCCAAACCTCTAACAATAAGTATAAGCAGTGGCTTGGGAGATGAAACATTTACAAGCAGAGGCCTTGGAGATGATCTCCCCTCAACAGTCTGTAAGAGACAGAATACAGGGACATAGCCTTGAGGCAGTCTGCATACTTTTAGTATACTTCTAGTTAGTAACCTCTGGGGATGTTTCAGTTATTGGATATGTCTGTTTAGGTACATACCAAAGGGGGCATTACACTCAATGATAGTTCTGATGAAAGCTAAATACAGTGAAACAATGACTTCCTCAGACCTAAGTGCTGTACCTTTGTTTATAAATTGCACAACATAGAATAATTTCCTCATTACAGTAGACACGTGATGGTCAAAGGCTAGATTACTGTCTATGTGTGTCCCCAAGTCCCTGACTACTGGGTCAACTCTTAGGGGTGTACTGTGAATATGATAAATACCAGGGGTGGATGACTTCCATAAGGATACTATTATGTATTTCTTGGCATTTAGTTTTAGTCCATGGGTCAGACACCAATGGTTTGTCTGTGTAAGCCCTTCCTGGAGAACATTTGTGTCAGTGGGTGATTCGGTGACAGGTTCCAATTTGCAATTATCTGCATATTTAGTCAGCCAGAGGCATTTGACATTGGCCTTGACTTCAGAGAAGTGAATGCCAAAAATTGAACAGTCCCAGGACTTGAGGGACTCTGCTTGTGACTGGCCTCTTTGTTGAGGTGGACTCCCCAGTTCTAACCTCCTAGGTCCTGTCTGTGAGCCAGTTGTCAATCCACTGAGTGACATAAGGGTTTGTACCTAACCTCTTGAGTTTGTCAACAATGTCTGAGTAGGGTATTGGGTCAAATGCCTTGGCCAGGTCAAGGTAGACAGTGTGAACCATTCTGCCCTCACCCATTGCTTTGGTGATTTTCTCAAGGAAGTCTACCAGGTTGAGTAGGCATGACATGCCCTTGACAAAACCAAAATGGACTGGGTACAGTATCTGGAGGATTCCTACATCATTAATGATCATTTCCATGATAATTCTTTCCATGGCTTTACATATGAGACTAGTGAGACACATGGGTCTATAGTTTCCATGGTCTGTAGATGGTCCACCTTTGTGTGGAGGGATGACTGTTGTTGTTCTGTACTAAGGCTACAGTTAATAGTAATTCCAGTGGGTCTGACAGGTCATGTTTCATGCTATCTAGAAGATATCCTGAGATATTGTCTGGGTCCATTAGTGCAGTGTTCTAGGTCTTAGAGACAGCATTAAGGACCTGCTCCCTAATGATAGTAGGAGGAGTTATGTTTGATGGTATTTCTTGAGGGAAAGTTGAGGGGGAGAAAGGGATAACATTGGAGCTGAATTTGTCAGCCAGTCGGTTGGCTATATTTTCTAGCTTAGTATAGGGGGGTCCTTTAACAATGAGCTCTGCACACAATTGTGTATTGCCTTTGAGGTTGTGGACATAGCTAAATAATGCCTTGTGGTTGTCCTTAGCCTACAAGGTCATCTTTACCAGATTTGTTTCTTTAGTTTGATGAGAGAGTACTTTTATCCTGCTGGGTGCTGCACCTCCTAATTTTTGCCATGATTTGCTTCCTTCTGTTTTACAGCCTACTGATGTTGTGTTTCCACCAGGATGGCTTTTTGTTTTTTTTTGAGTTAGTTCTATACATTTTCCTGGTGGGGACAGCTGCCTCTATGCAGCTGTTAGCAGGCTTGTATAGGATTTCTGTGAACAGTTCTGTGTAGACAACAGTGTTCTACGAGTTTATGGAGACTTGAAATTTTGCCAGGGTACCACTTAATAGTAGAAAGTTAGTCTTACAGTAGTTCCTGAATATTCCAGGGATAGCTGTCATTCCTGGTTTTATTTCTAAGTCAAAGGAGATCATTTTGTGATCTGACCTATTGACAATCAGGTCCAGGGAGTTTGTGTTTACAAAATATAGGAATCTCTGTGTCATTATGTTTGGTGTCATATGTGATTCCCAGTTAATAGTGGAGTAATTAAAGTCGCTCATGAATATGGTATTGGGTTGGATGGTGAGTGTTTCCAATAAGTTTAAATACATAGTATGGCTTTCCTGGGTCATAGAAGAGGACCTATAGCTTACAAGGAAGTGGTATTAGATTTTGCCTGTGGTGATTTGAATGTGGAGAAACTCAAGTGCATTGTCCTGTTTGACCAGCCTTGAGTTATATTTATTTTTGATGTAAATCGTGATACCTACACCTTTAGTCCCTGCCTGTGTAGTAGCTGGCCTAAATGTGTGGAAGGCATTATAAGCTTGCACTACTGGTGTGCTCTCCGTGGCTTTAAACCATGTCTCAGTAACAGCATAGACATCAGCATTCTCTAGTGTGAAGATTACTTCTAGGGAGTGGAGCTTTTGTTAGACCCCTAGCATTGGGCAATAACACTTAGATTTTCTTGGTTTTGATTTGCTATGTTGGACGTACTTTCAGTTTGGCATTGCCTAAAAAAGGCATTATGGGGAAGAACAATGTTTTAGCTAATATTTGAAACCCTAGAGGGGAGAGGTGCAGACCTTCCCTGGCAAAGCAGCGTGGTCTGTTGACCATCTCCTTCCATGCTGACAAATATTGCATCTCCTTAGAATGACACCAGAAACTAAGCCAATTATTAAATTCAGTCATCTTTTGTTCGTATCATAGCATACCTCTCAACTGTACAGATTTTCTCAAAATATCCAGATTTTTGCCTCATATTTTTCATCCATTTTTTCATAAAATTGTGGTTTTCTGGGAAATTAGTGGCAAATCATTAAAGATTGAAGTTAGAAAATAATGGCAGACATTTGAGTTTCAGACTTCATACCCTTCAGAAAATTCATGCTAATGCAAAACTTGTTATTCTATCAACTGTCTAAGTTTGCAAGGAAAATATTAAAAATTTGTCCCTTTTTTGGACATTTGTCCCACTTTTACTTATGGCTTTGTCCAGATTTCTTGCTGTTAGAGGTTGTAGAGGTATTGTGGCATCATCCATGGAGAAGGTAGAATGCTGCTCACTGCTAGTGCTAGTACTAGCCTGGGACACATATTCCAAGAGCTCCATGATGTCTCTCTTCATATACTCTAGGACGTATGTCTCAGGTCATTTACACCCACATGGACTCTGATTAAGTCATACTGGTAATTGTGGTCCAATGACTTGAGTCCGTGCTTAATGTGGCAGATCCTGGCCTCTGATAAGCAACTAACAGTGACTTGCTCCTTACTCCTTCTGGTGAGAGAGACATCAGTGGGTCTCACAATGGAGTCTCCAATTGCCAGAATGTTGGATAGTGTGGTGGCTTGCTTTATGGGATTAGAAGTAGAGGCTCCATGAGATGTGGCTGTATGTGCTGATGTGGGTGTTTTGAAAAAGTGCATTCAGAGGCTGCTGAGGGTTTTTGTTATGTGTACTTCACCTAGGAGGTCTTTAGGGTTTAAGAAGGTTACATTTAAGTATCTCAGCATATGTGAGTCTATATGCCTGCTTTGTATTGTGTGTAATTGGTGCAGAATCTGTACTACTAACAACCTTTTTGACATTAGGAATGCTTTTATGAAAAAACTTTGCTTCCACTGACATTGTGTAAATACATCTCTCACATACTATTTCTGTTTGTTTGAGAATTAACTGGTTCTCAACAAATATGAGGCAATTTCTAAATTGCCTCAGGATGCCCATATCCACCAAGCTGGTAAAGGAGATAGTTGGAAAGTTCATATCCATGGCAACAGACCCTTTTTATTGATTAGACAGTTGGAGTGAGAATATAAATTAATGTCAGGAGTATCTGGCTTGAAACTCTGGGGGCAGTGCTTGTCACTGCAAACTAGTTGTCCTATGTGCAACTAGGTATTGATGAAATTTCAATGGTCTTTTTACAAGAAAAATGTCACTTGAGGTGTCTGTGTCTATACAGGGCACTGACAAACACTTGAGGAGAAACTAATTAGTAAATCCTGATGATTTATGGATGAAGTATCTAGGCAGATATTCCAAAGTTAGAATCAAGCAATACTTACTGAAAAGAAAGAAAGAACGAAATAAAGAATTGGCTTGTCAAGAATGATGAAAAGAAGGGAGACACCTGACACCTCATTAGCACTTTTCAAGAAAAATCTTGATGATTGGATGGGAGAT
The DNA here is from genome assembly GCF_019279795.1 of Protopterus annectens. Classification (NCBI taxonomy): domain Eukaryota; kingdom Metazoa; phylum Chordata; order Ceratodontiformes; family Protopteridae; genus Protopterus; species Protopterus annectens. The sequence goes on along the minus strand of NC_056739.1, from coordinate 560,084,748 downwards.
AGGAAATTCACCCCGGGGATCACTTCTGTGGCTCTGCTTGACAGGGCACAGGAAAATAATTTTCTTGGGTGGTGAAAGCCAGGGTACCTTTTTGGCTAGGCTTATATAGGCCCTCGGGCCAATAGCCTAGTATCTACCCATGAACCTATGAACCTATGACTACTGCCTGGCTACTACTAGTGCTGGTCTCACCACAGCTTCACTCTGTTGGGATACAATGCTCCTTTGCTTCTTCCCTCACCAGAAGCAAAACAGTAGCACCAACCCCAAGATGAGAAGCAGGCCACAACCTGTTTGGTGATCCACAGTCTTGTCCCAGATAATGCAGGGTCTGTAGGCTTGTTATAGCCTTTTCCCTGTAGATGTCTTCCATGGCAACAATACCAATCAGGAAGGTCAAGCACAAACACTAGTTGCCCAGCCAGAAACAGTCAGGAATCAATGTATTTTGCTCCTTCTCTCACCAGGAACAAAATACAAGCACAAATTCCAAGCTGGCACCTGTGAAGCAGTTATTAGGATTTGCTTTCTGGTGATCAGAAGTCTCCATGAGATAATGTCACTTTCCTCCTTCTTTCACCAGGAGAAAAACAGAAGCACTAATCCCAAGTTGACTACTGAGAGGCAGAATGTGGGTTCTCCAATAATTGGTGGTCTTGGAGTAGATGTTACAGATTTTAAAGGTAAGATGACAAAATGGGTTAATATCCTAGAGCTGCAGTGTGCACCAAGTGTTTAGATATGAAGGAGGGGATAACTTAAACTTTACCTATCTGAGTGGAGGAAGTGGGTGGACACTTTGTAGTCTGGTGCTATTGAATACAGTGAGATAGCCAATAAATTCAAATAGTTGAAGGGGAGTGATTCACAAAATGATAATTCTGTGCTTACAATAGCTAATGAAATAGGAGAGGGAAGAATATATGGGGTCAAAGTAACATAAGGTGCAGGCAACTAAAAAGACAGTTGAGTTTAAAAACATAACAACACCAGGGTGGGGAAAACATTTCTGTGTGATTCACAAGAGACACAGCTGTGGTTTCTTGCCTAGTTTAAATATGCAATTAAAAGCAGAATACAAGTAAACATAGATATATAGAAAATAATAATGAGATATAAACATGTTGTGAAGCTGAAATTTGATAAGGAGTACAGTGACTGTAGCAGGCTGGAGAGTCATATAGCTTAAGTTCAGATATAAAAATCACAGCATGGATAAAAGGCAGTCAGATTTTAAATACAGTTAACAGCACCAGAATGATGCACAGCAGCATGATGAAAGAGCAAACGTTTGTGATTACCAAACAGAAAGTTGGCTCTATTTTATATTTATATACATTGTTAAGGTCTGCCTCTGTCATTCTATCTATTACCTCCCCAATAAGTGTCCTGCCCTCAAAAACCTAGTACATCACTCAGCCAAAAGGCCTCTTAGATCATCAAGCAAACTACTACTAGAAGTCACCAACAGCTACAATAGCTTTGGAGATGCACTATATAGTAGTTCAGTGGCTAAAAAATGGAACTCTGTCCCTACAAGCATTCAAAACACATCATTCAAAGCCTCCTTTAAAGACATCATCAGGCAACATCTCAAGGAAAATTGGCAGTGCCATGATTGCTCCCCAGGCTAGTGAAAGCGGATAACACATACATACAAAATCTAAAGCACTTGATAATAGTTTTCAATCTTACTCACAAACACTGGCTAATCTACAATGTATGTACTGTACCTATGTACTATGTATGTATTCTATGTTCCAAATTTCAGCTTTATACCACAAATCTATTAATTACCTTTATTTTTAAAATTAATATTTTTTTGTTTGTTCTCTCCACTGTAACTGTTTATGTGCCGCATACCACTGTAAAAACATGTCTCCTGTAATTTCTGTGTATACTGATCCTGTCTAAATAACTAAATGTGTCTGTAATTTTTCTTTGTGGAGCTTTTCTCCCCGGGCCTCAGTCAGACACCCCCAGTTAACAAATGTAAAATAAAAAAAAATAAAATAAAATAATAATATAATGTTGGCTAGGAGAATGATAACAATATATTGAAAATGTGCATATGCAAGATATGCCTTTTCCTTAAAGAAGTGGAATAGCTAAAAGGGGCAAAGGTGATAGAAAAGGGGTAGAGGGGAATTTGACAGTGTGAAAGTGAGAAAAGAACTTGGTTCTGATAAGACAGTACCTGAGTTGCCTACACACACCCAAGGTATGAAGAATCTTTTCTCCCTTGTTTTTAGGATATGGATAGAAAACTGGGATACTGATGTCTTGATTCAAAGTGAACTCTGACACAGCCTCAGGTATGAATGAGAGGTTAGTCTGCATAGTGACCCTGTCTCTATGGAAATCCAGAGAGGGTTCCCCCACCATGAGAGCTTGTAACTCATATACTCATCTTACAAATATCAGAGCAACAAGTAGAAAAGTTTTCTAAGTAATGAATCTCAGAAATCAGCCAAAGAGGCAAGTTCACAATGTAGCAAAGTAAATTTCTTCATTACAAAACTGAGATCCCTTGATAGACGTATTTGTTTTGAAGGTCACATGTGCAACACCCCATTCAGAAACTGTTTGACCCCAAACATAGAAGAAAGAGAAGGATCTATGGCCAGACAAACTGAAATGGCTACAAGATGCATTTTGACAGAGGCATACAAAAGGCCATAGGGCAGTAACTTTCACAAATATTGGAGCACCAGTGGTGCAAAATCCCCAATGAGACCCTGGTTATTGGTTGGACACCAAATAAAAATCTTTTTCCATTTGTAAATGTATGTCTTTCAAGTAGCATGCTTTCTTGCTTCCTTTAGTACCTGCTGAACATCCTCATGAAAAAGGTGCCTAAAACTTATCAAAACTGAATCATCCAGGCAGTCATTTGCAGTTGCTTGATGTTAAAGTGTATTAAACTCCCCTTATCCTGTGTGAGTAGATCCAGTCTGAGAGGAAGCTTATAGTAATTGCCCTTGGCCAATTCCACAAGAAGGGATCATCAATTTTGCCTGGGCCAAAAGGGAGTCACACAAATGATTTTTGGTAAATTTTTCTGAATCTTCAGAAATGTATTGGAAAGAGTGGGAAAGCACATAGGAAGATCCCCAAACAAGGGAATGACAGACCATCTGTTCTCCATGCTTGGCTGCAAATATTTCTTGAGTCTAGGTGTCTGTTTTGAAAGGAGATGAACAGATCTACTTGAGAGGTTTCTCAAGTAGATCTGTTCATCTCCTTTCAAAACAGACACCTAGACTCAAGAAATATTTGAAAGGAGATGAACAGATCTACTTGAGAGGTTTCTCAAGTAGATCTGTTCATCTCCTTTATTGAGTCTAGGTGTCTGTTTTGAAAGGAGATGAACAGATCTACTTGAGAGGTTTCTCATATTCAGAATCAATTTATGGAATACCACTGAACAGAGCTTTCACTCATGATGGTGTGTGCTGGGTCTGCTGAGTTTGTTTGCCACAATATTTTTCTCTCATGGTATGTACGAAGCCTTAAGAGTTGGGTGAGTGATAATGAGCTAACTCATGAGCTAAAATTGCCAGTGGGAATGGATGGTATGATCTGTTACTCCTTTTGTTTGCTGAAATACCACATCACTGTGATGCCTGTAATCCCCTGAAAAGGGCCAGGTTCCCAAAGATGATGTAGAACTTTTATAGCTTGAATTACAGTCAGCATTTATTTGACATTTATGTACTTTGATCTGTCCAAATTATCTCAGAGATCTTCCAGGTTTACTCCCATAGAAACTTCACCCCAAATGAAATCTGAGGAGTCTATTAGAGCTGATTGTTTTGTGGTAAGAAGAGAAAAAGAGAGTTGAGGGTTGAGAGGCATCTAATCCCACCACTGCTGAAGTTCTAACTTTACAAAGCCCAGTATCTGTATTAGAAACTCTAGGGGGCTGAAGAAGCTGGGTCTATTTCTTTTTGAGGAACAACTGAATCTTACTCATGTGCAATTTAGCAAGTGGTATCATTGGGATCATAGAAGCCATGCTAGTATCCTGAGGAATTCTATGGCTAAAGCTTGGAACAGATGAGAAAAGTTTGGGAACACTTCTTGGCATGCCTCCACCTTATCTTGGTGTAAAAAGGCCTTTTCCATGAGAGTGTCTGTAAGGTACCCTAGAAAAACAATCCTGTGTGACAGAGTCAGGAAAAATTTCTGTATGTTTATCTGAAAGCCCATGTGGATTAGGAGGGGTGAAACCTTTGTTAAAGACTCCTGACATCAGGGTAAGGACTCTGCACAAATAAGAAACTCATCTAAATAAAGAAAAATGTGGATACTCTGCATTTTATATTGTGCCATCATTGGTGCTAGGCACTTTGCAAAGAATTGATAATGTGAGCCAGATGTAGAAAAATCTTAGGAATCTCCTGAATTTGTATACTTTTGGAATGTTATGGTAACCATCATTGGAGTATAATGTTACCATAACCCAGAGTAGTGTTAACATTGACTGAAGGGTTAACATATTGAATTTTGGAGCCTTTACATAGGGATTGAGAAAGGAGAGAGCAAGAGAGCCAAAAACTGGTCTAAATGAGTACTCTTTTTTTGGGACTAGAAACATCCTGGAATAAATGCCCCTTCCTAAGTGATATGCAGAAACATGTTATATGATACCTTTTTTCTAACATTTTGTTGGAGCATCTAAGGAAACAACTCTATTTGGTTGAAAGGTGGAATTCCCCTGAAAAGAGGAGGAGCATTTATCCATTACCAGCTTTTACCTCCAAGATCACATTCAAAGCCCATTTGTCTGAAACGATCTGACACCAAGCTGGAACACTGAGAGTCAGACACTGTGAAAGCGGAAGAGAAATGGGGGGAGGGAGAGTGACCAAGTCTCTAACACAGTCATTCTGAAACTGAGGTCTGACCATTTTTTGGGGAACTTTCCTTGTTTTCTGTGTTTGAGATTGTTACCCTCCTACCATTTCTTCTTGGATGCTTGCTTCCTATCAGCCTGCATTTGCTGCTTGCTCTCTTCTGGTGATCTGAAAAATTCTAGAAATTCACTGTGTTAATTTGCCTCTCTCATCCCATTGGTTGAGGACCTGTGTAGCAGCATGCCCAAATAAAAAAACTCTCTGTCTAATGGTGAATTCAAAATTTCGCACTTTAACTCATCTGAAAAGATTTGATTACATACACAAACAAACGTCCTCAAAACAGTAGCAAAAGTGACATCCAAGACAGCTGCACAATGATCGACAGTTTAACGTCAGCTTTCACAGTATGAAAATATGAAAACAGAAACTGAGAAAAAGGAGTGCCGAACTGTTTTTTTTTTGGGGGGGGGATAAAATTCAGTTACTAGCTAGTAATTACACTGCCTAGATACCAGCAAAGAAGAAATTGGGAAAACCCGAAAGACAATCAACTAGAAAAGGTGAAGAGAAAACACTGTCTAGGAAGTATTCTGCAGCATTTCAGCAAAAAACAGTTCAAGTTTCAGCTTTGGTTCAAGGGATGGCTTCCAGTAATTTACAGGAAAAGAAAATAAATCAAATTACTCAGAGGTAAATAAAATAAATGAAACACTGAAGGAAAATATTAACCCAAACAGCAAAAGTCAGGAAAAAAACTAGAAGAAGCTTTAACTAGCTGTTCAGATGAACTTATAAAACTGTGAAAATCAGAGGCTGACGAATAAAAAACTGGTTGCATATGAGGCTTCTCAAGAAGAGCTCTTTAAAAAATAGAAAAGGAGAGAGAGCATGCACAAAAAACTTGAGATTTCTGCTGTACCAGCGGAACTGGTAGGAACAGACTGCATTAATTTTACGAAAGCACAAATAAGCAACTGGACTGGTGTTCCACTGCAGGATTAGTTAATTGAAAGGGCACATTGAGTGTATGCCACAAACCTGGCCATGAGAAAGCAGCCAAGATCTATATTAGTAAAGATACATTTATACCAGCAGAACGAATTGATCTTGACAAAACTATGGCAGAAGGGCAAAATAAGAGTTTGTAGTAACTGATTATTCACTGATCACCAGGCAGAAGAGAAGCAAATTTATCCCAGCAATCAGTGAATGTTGATTAACAGGTGTGAGATTAAAGCTGATGTATCCAGCTGCCTTCAAAGTATTTTTTTCATGGAGGATCAAAGTAATTTTTTGATGCAGAACAGGCTGAGGTGGAAAAACATGTTTGCCCAACAAAAAGTAATCAAGCAAGCAGAAGGAGACTCTGCTTCTCATTCTTCTGACATTAAGGTTCATAGAGAGACTTTGCCAGTGAAACCTTTTTCAATGTTCCAAAGGAAAATGCCGGAGAGATAGAAAAAGCATAGGAGTTGACTAAAGAATCAGGAGCACCTTGGACTTACACCATGGCCTGGAGTTGTGAGATGGAGATGAACAGGAAGAAGACTAGTAACTGAAATTAGTAAAGTATCAATCACATTTGTGAAATACTTTTTTCTTGCAAAACCATATCTGAAATACATTGGACTTTTGTTGGCTTTCTTAAACTTGTGGGTGGACTGTAAAGCATATACCCCACTTTATGTCATTAATGTTTAGAAGGGCACTAAATAGGGAGAGGGAGAAACTGCAAGTAAAACAATTTTTGTTCTTATTAGTATTTGTATAAAACATTTCATGATATGAACTGTATGTTATACATAGTAAAACAGTCTTTTGTAGTGTGAAGACAGGGGTATTTAAATGCAAATCAAGGGATTATACGGGATGTAATTTTACTAAAAATACAGGGCAATGAAGTAAATATGGCATTGGTGCTTTCCCACCTTCCTGTTAAAATGAGAAGAATTTAAGGATTGGGTAGTGGAAATTATTTGAGAACATTTAAGGAAGAATGAAATATCTTCAGATGTTATAGCTAGTGAGTGAGATAAAATTAATGAGTTTAAAATGTGTAGAAATAAAAAAGAAACAGTTATGATTAAGAAGTAACATGGCTGCTGGGGTGTAAAAGTGCAATTATTATATTATATGAAAAATTAAGATATTTGTTCTTTTTTTCCAAGGGTGGATGTCTAGGCAACTACCTTTGGCTTATGCTATAAGCAAGTGTTTTTTGAAAGGAAGTAGGCATTAAAAATAAGTCTCACTGGTGAAAGTCATGAAAATGCTAAGCTTCGTACAACTGCAAACATATTAGAGTGTTTGTTTTCCACTGGCAAATGTTCACTGGGAGTAAAGACATCTGCATCTGAAGGCAGCTGTGCACTCTTTTTTTGAGTTTACAAAGACTTATTGCTGAGTACATTTTCATGGAGATGAGCTGTCTGCAGGTGGGATCAATTAATTCTGAGATCTCTGAGCATTCTTTGCTGTGAGAAATGTAAAATATAAAAGTAAAATGGCAAGTAGTTTAATGAAAAATAGTTTGAAATTATAGGAGATGCATAACAGATAGCAACCTCCCTAGCAGCCCTAATACGTAACTGCATCTAATAGAACAATGTACAATTCAGTTTTATTTAAAGATAGCCAGTGCACTTTTTCTTGGGGCTAAAAGTTAATGTTTTCTGAAAGCATACATGCTGTTTTCACATATGGGAGGGGAAGAGAAGTAAGAAATAAAAGACAACAATCAGTGTAAGTGGGAATACAGGCTGTGGCATGCACTTTAGTAAGGGTAACCTTAATTGTAGGTTAGATAATGCCTTTAGGAGCAGCTGTCAAATTGGGACAATGGTTCCTTTCTGACAGGTTAAATATCATGTTTTAAATTTGCACATAGATTTGTATCTTTGTTCCAAGTTAATAGGGGATAACGGCATTTTGAAAATGTATTTAATTTTTTTGTATGAGGGTTTTTGTTAAAACAAAAAGTTTGAAAATGTGACATGGGTTCAAATGGAGATGAGAAGTAAAAATTGTACAAACATCAGCCTGCTAAACATTAATGTGTACACATAACACAAAAACTGGAAATATACATTCAAAAAGCTGTCATGTGTAATAAGTGGAAGCACTAGCTTTTTATTGTAATGGCTATGATATTCATATTGTCTTGGAATGTAAATGGTTTTACAGGTATAGACAAAAAAGGAAAGAGTATTGAATTATATGAAGAAATGCAGAGAGCAAATAGCTGCTGCAGGAGACACATTTCGAAAGAAATAAGCATGTGAATTTGACAGAGGATTTCAGAATGGATATTCAGCAGAATATCAGAGACAGCAAAACAAGGGATTATAAGGGATGTAATTTTACTAAAAATACAGGGCAATGAAGTAAAATATGGCACTGTTGCTTTCCCACCTTCCTGTTAAAATGAGAGGAATTTAAGGAATGGGTAGTGGAAATTATTTCAGAACATTTAGGGAAGAATGAAATATCTTCAGACGTTATAGCTAGTGAGTGAGATAAAATTAATGAGTTTAAAAATGTGTAGAAATAAAAGAGAAACAAATATGATTAATAAGTAACATGAATTACTTAGAGGGACTAACTTGGAGGAGCTGACAACATTTTGCAGAATAAAAGGAAGTTCACAGAACAAGAAAAGGCAGAAATGTAGACTGCTAAAGACAAAATGAGTAACTTGCATGGATTTAGAAAGACTGATGTTAAGCAACTATTTTGTTGATAACTCCAGAGCACAAAAATGTTTAGCACAATGACTTAGGCAGCAGAAATTTGAAGGATTGTTGCCAAACTTAGGGAGCCTATAACAAGAAAAATAACCAAAGATCCTGTAGAAGTAGTGAAAATATTTCAGAAATTGTATACAATTTTGTATAAAGCAGAAATGTATGCATCAAGAAAGGGCACATATGGAAATGTTTATAGAAAACTTAATTATGCCAAAATTAGGGGTAGGTGAGGTTCAACAACTAACAGTTAAGATAGGAGGAGGGATGAGATAAAAAGACTAATCCAGGCATTCTTTAAAGTATTCAATTGTATTTATTACTGCTTGGTAGTAACTTGATTAAAGTGTAGCTATCATTCTAAGTCTTTTGGATTAAGCACTTGGGCTTCAGACCAGTTGTTTTACATTAGGAAGGTTTGTGGCCTGCACTGTGGTGGCAGGACAGGTAGCTTACATCCTTCTAAGTTGGGAACTGCTGATTGAGGGCTCAGTGTCTGTTATTCTAAAAGCATATTAGTTCTGGTTTAAGCACTTGGGCTTCAGGCCAGTTATTTTACATTAAGAAGGTTCGTGGTCTGCACTCTTGTGGGAGGAGAGGCTGGAATCTGCCCTTCTGAGCTGGGAATTTCTGGTTAAAGGTTTATAGTGCCTGAATATTTGAACTGTTTCTTACTGAAATTGGTACACCTTGTTTGCTGTAGCATAGACTAGATCCAGGCCTGCTGAATCTAGCTTTGTTTGTATGCTTGTTGTTTGTTTGCTTGTTATTTCCCTGAAACGCTAATTCCACCTAAAACGCGGCTTTTCAGCACTTCTGTGGATCCCTAGTGATATCTGCATTGCTTATTGTACTTATTTCCTTGTTTCACTTGAAAGAAAGTTACTGTTTGTCATTTTTGCATTTAAGTTATCTGTAACACATTGCATTTAAGTTACCTGGCACTTGCTCACTAAAGCAATTATATAAGTCAGCACTAAAAAATTAAAAGCACTACACCCTCACAAACTCCCCTTGAGTACCTTGTTCCCCACTGGCCCTTTTTTCAATTATAAAGGAATTCCCAATACTATTCTAGCATGTCCAAAGGTCAGTTGTCAATCTCCTTTCCGGTCCAGCTGGTGAATCTGGGAATCTTGAGGCAATGTTACAACTGCCTCATGTACACAGACAACCCTCTCCTCCTCCCAACAAATTCCAACACATGTGAGAGATGCAACCATATAGCCAAACTGGAGGCTAAGCTCTCTCAACTTAGTACTGGCGTAACCAGTCAGGAGGAGAAGGAAACCACACTCTCTACAATTCCAGTCTCACATAGACCTACCACGACAGCAAACCAAACACATAAACACACAAAAACATACTGGTCTCTAAATAAAAATCTGCCTAAGCAGCAGAGACCTCCAAAGCAGACACCCAAGCAACCGCTACCCCAAAACAAAACACGTGCAACACATAGCTCACAAAGCCAGTGTGCCGAACAGTCACAGCCCTTAAGGCTAAACAACACACCTGATAAACTTGTAATAGGTGACTCTATCATCAGGCACACTGACGCCCTGCTCACCAGGCTGAACAAGGAGAAGGTCACGGTGAGCTGCCTGTCGGGCACTAGGATCCGCCACATAACACAAGCACTCAGGTCACTCCAAGGCAAGTACAAATATGACTTGGTCATTGTCCATGCTGGTGTGAATGACCTGAGACATACCTCCCTGGACTACATGAAAAGAGATGTAGAGGAGCTCTCTGAGCTTGTAGTCCAGGTCGGTATGACCTTGACCTTGAGTAGCATCTACCCTCACCAAGAATGATGCCACAATATGAAGACAAGATGATCAATTTCAACAACTGGCTTAAGTATTGGTGTCATTTAAAGGGGATCCAATGCCTGTCAGCCTGGGATGACATGCTCGACAAGCCATGATGCTTCACTAGGGACGGCTTGTACCTGTCACCCCTGGGCTTTCGGATATTGGCAAAGGTTCTTGCTTCCCCCATTGTGCCTTTTTTAGGCAAGGCTCAAAAGACAAACCCACCTCCATAGGTATCACAAGGGATAAGAAACTAAGAGTAATGCTACTCAACGCCAGAAGTCTAAACCTCAAGATGCACGCACTTGAAACTCTCCTTAGCATGGAGAACATTGATATCTGTGCAGTAACAGAAACCTGGTTCAAGGCTCCCAAGAGCACCCCAGCACTACCAGGTTATACCTCATACCAAGCTTTTCGGCCCCAAAACTTGGACCGAACCACAAAAGGAGGGGGAGTATCAATATTCGTCAAAGATACCCACACCTCCAGGTTGGTGGCACAGCACGAAGCATCAGAGACTATCCATGTGCAACTAACAGTGGGTAAAACTGCCTTCCATTTTATAGCCTGCTACAGACCACCCTCCCAAACCCAGGAACCCCACTCGGCCTTCCTGAGAACACTGGAAAATATGAAGGTCTCTCCATACACCATTATATTGGGCGACTTCAACTACCCAAACATAGACTGGGAGCATTACTCTAGCTCCAACACCCTAGCCCAAAGGTTCCTAGAATTTATAAACTCAAATGCTATGGAACAACTTGTTACCACTCCCACAAGAGGGGAAAACATACTGGACCTGATCATCACCAACATGTGGACTCTGTGCTCCAGACTAGAAGTGTATCCCTCACTGGTAAGATCAGACCATAAACTAATCTCACTGGATATTCACATCCCGACCCCATCCCCTGCCCAGAAAACCACAGTGAAAAACTTCTCTAAAGCAAATTTCACACTCCTCAAAACCGAGGTGGAATCCTTCAAAGCCCCCGAGCCTGTGGAAAATATGGCCCAGACTGCAGAATCCTTTATAAACGCATTCTATGAACACCTTCAGGAATGCGTGGATCATGCAATCCCAAATAAAACCAAGATCCAATCCTCCAAAGGCAGACGTCCTGTCTGGTGGACCCCAGCCATAAACAAACTATACAATAGAAGGAGGAAGCTACTACATGATAGAGCAAAATCCCAAAAAGGGAAGGCATCTCTGATCAGTATTAGCAAAAACTACGGGCACTCATAAAATTGTCTAAGGCCAGCTTCGAGAGAAAAATTGCACAGGACACTAAGGATAATCACAAGGCTTTCTTTAGTTATGCTAGGAACCTGGGTGGGAATTCCCAGATATGCTCAGAATTAGTCCAAAATGACAAAAAATACATCGAACCCACAGACATTGCCAACATCCTAGCTGACAGGTTCAGCGCAAACTTCTCCCCCCCCACCAAAAGGGCAAATATCTATCCCAGCAGAGTGCTGCCCCTTACATCTCAGATGCTCAGGTAAGAGCCGCCTCTCCAAAGCAAAAACACAGCATCAATGGGACCAGACGGTATCCCGGCTGCGTCCTACATGAACTCCAAGAAGAGCTAAACCCAAACATAAAACTACTGTTCAATCTCAGCCTTACTACAGGATATGTACCCAAAGAGTGGCGTACAGCAACAGTGGTCCCTCTCCACAAAGGTGGTGCCTCAACGGATCCTGGAAACTATCACCCCATAAGCCTGACTAGCTTGGTCTGCAAAGCTATGGAAAGGATCATCATGGACCTCATAAATAAAGATATTGGGGACCTACAGACACTGGATCCTACCCAGTTCGGCTTTCTTAAGGGCAGATCCTGCCTCTTAAACCTGGTCAATTTCTTTGAAACAGTCACCAAGGCCATTGACGAGGGGAAGGTGGTCCACACAGCCTACCTGGACCTCGCAAAAGCCTTCAATACAATACAATACAATACCCCACTCGGGCATTATAGATAAGCTCACCAGCTTAAATATAAACCCCTATGTCACTAGATGGGTTGCAAACTGGCTCAAGGACAGAACCCACATGGTTAGAATTGCTGGAGCCATGTCAGACTCCAAACAGTTACAAGTGGCATCCCACAAGGCTCAGTCCTGGGACCTCTCTTGTTCGGTATATATTTCTCGGAGGTATAGGCCAACAAGGAAGGACTGTGGCTGACCAAGTCCGCAGATGACTGCAAACTGGGCACCATAATCGACTCTCCAGCTGACACAAGCATCCTCCAAAAAAGCCTCATAGAAACAGACAACTGGTGCCAGAGCCATGGCCTCAAGCTAAACACCAAAAAGTGTATAGTCATCCCCTTTGGCAAAAACAAAGTGCCCACAAATTACCACATAGGTGGTAATCCATTAAGTACAGAAGAAGTAATTAGGGACTTGGGGACCCAAGTTGATAGCAATCTCTCATTTGACAACCATGTGGCCAAAGTGGTTAGAAAAACATTTTATATAGCCCACCTAATCATGAAGGGATTCACATCTAGATCAGGGGAGGTCATTGTGCCTCTTTACTCATCCCTCATCATGCCCATAATTGAGTACAATGCCCCTTTTGGGATGTACCTTACCAGACACCTGCAGCAACTGGAAAGACCCCAAAAGTACCTCACCAAGAGGATCAAAGGGCTCAAACAGATGCCATATGCTGCCCAGTTAAAGAAACTCCAGCTGTACTCAGTGGCATACCGCCAGTTCAGAGGCGATCTGTGCCTGACGTATAAAGCCATGTCCAACCCAGAATTAATGGACATGCTGCACCTCAGAAAATCCAAATCCTATCGAGCTACTCACTCGAGAGACTTGAACCTCAGCACTGAAATAAATAGGACATGCTGGAGGGACAGATTCATAACCCAGAGGCTCCCTTCACTCTGGAATAAAATCCCAGTCCAGGTTAGGCAGAGTCCCTCATTGAGTCTCTTCAAGAGGAATCTTGATGAGTAGATGGGAGATCGTAGGTTTACCCCGGGTATCACTTCTGTGTCACTGTTAGACAGAGGCACAGTATACTAACCTCGAAAAAGGGCATAGCAAAATTAATTTAAAATGGGTGGCGAAAGCCAAACACACTCTGCCTAGGCTTATAAATGCCCTAGGGCAGATAGCCTAGTATGAACCTATGAACCTATAAGACTGATGTAAAATAAATCTTCAGGAAAGTCTCCAGGAACAGATAATATTCCTTTGGAAGTTTGGAAGTCAGGAGTGAATAAAGTAATAAAGATCTGGAAGTTTTTGTTTAACAATATTTTAAAAAGAATGAGAAGCACCAACATCTAGGAATAAAGCTGTGGTGTTGTATTACCTATGGATGGTTAAGACCCAGGCTTCATGGAGACCCATTTCAATTTAAAACCATGATTATGAAGTGTTTGTCTATAATGGCTAAAAGAATGGCAAATTTGATGCCAGAATTGATAGATATGGATTAGGGTGGTTTTGTGGAGTGGAGGCAAACATTTGACAACATTAATAGAACAATGATGATCCAGAAGGAAGCAGAATGTAAGAAAATGTTGTTGAAGTGTCTTGATGCAGAGAAAGCATTTAAAAGAGAAAGCTGGGATTTTATGAGTAGAACAATGGAAGTAGTTGCATTTCCTGATACAATAATAAGGTTAATTCAGAGGATATATCAGGGACTGGAGGCAAAAATTAAAGTGTGAGACAAAGATGGCCGCCATTCTGTAGACACTGTACATCTACAGCTCTCCAGATACTCGGAATTAAAATCAACCCTGAGATAATACTACAGGATTTTTTGTATTAATCGTTGGATATAACTATTCTACTACAATCAAACATTGCCTGAGAGGTAAAAGAACAGAAGGAAACTAATTAAATTCACAGGATTAGAGCTGATTGTCTGCCTGACTCTGAAAAGAGTATTAAACAAAAGATCTGTCTGATTTCTGTTTCATGATGTCAAAAGGGGAAAAAAGCATGGAAACAACAACAACTAAAACCAAATTATCAGCACTGCAGTCACCGGAAAAAGATTCAACAATCAAAAGACAGAAAACTGTAAAACAACAGGAACTTTTGAAAGCTGGAATGACAAATAAACCGGATCAACTGGCTAACATGGAAGACATTAAAACTGCTTTGTTGCCCATACAAGAAGCTTTAAAAGAACTTTCAAACCAGGTACTTTCTTTTGGTGCCACATGCAGTCAAATTCTTGAAAGGATAGATAAATCAGAAGCTAGGATATCCGAAAATGAGGACAGAATAACATTGCTTACAAAAAAAACAGATATTCATGACCTGGACATTCAATCTATGCAAAACAAGATTCTGGACTTGGAGGCAAGATCCAGAAGGAACAACATAATTATAAGAGGAATTCCTGAAACTATTCAATATAATGATCTAATGTCTACCATTATACAAATACTGGAAATATTGTTCAAAGACGCTGATATGGCTAAGCAAATTGTTATAGAAAGAGCCCATAGAGCTCTCAGGGAAACACAAGCCTCAAATATTCCCAGACCGGTTTATGTCAAAATTCTCAATTACCAGGATGTACATAAAATAATTCTAACTGTTAAAAAGAATGGAGGTTATGTTATGTGGCAAAATAATAGAGTTTCTATGGGTCAGGATTTACCATTGCAAATAAGACAAGCCAGACAAGCATTAGCTCCATACTGCAAGTTCCTTATTGAAAAAAATATTAAATTCCAGATGAAATACCCTAATACATTAATATTTACAGTTGATGGATCAAAATATTCCATTTCTACAAAAAAAGAAGCAAAACTTACCTTTTTGAAGATTTTCAAATCCCTCCCAACTTCGGAAGCTTAACTGGAACATTCAGTCTGTTTACAGCAACGTGGATACTGGGATTCCATGCCTACTATACCTCGAGGCTCCAAAATCCTTTGTTTGTTTTTTCTTCTTCTCCAGGCCCCTTGGTTAATAATTAACTAATTTTTTTTTGCAGGTCCAGCTTGTTTACGAAGATTCCATGAACTTGTACAGCTTCTACGAACTGTGATCCCTCGTGAGGCAACAGGAAGTCCTTTAGATGCTGCTGAGGGTCCGTTTTCATCATGGCACATCCGGAAGTCCATCCGCGAAATGGTTCCCCCTTTGCGAATTCGAAAACAGGATTTCATGACCAGGAAGTAGATAGAGCTTTGTGGAAGCAGGGGAACCTACTGGGAACAAAAACAGTTGTGGACTTTTAATGTGTGTTTCAACTTTTATTTCTGTAAAAGGGACTGTGAATTCATTCAGGTAGGATTTAAACTGAATATTAAGGTAGTGGTTAAAATGTGTCATTTAACTAACATGGTAGAAGTAACATAAAGTTATCATAGTTATTTTACTTTCCTAGTTAGTTTGCCTGAATGTGGATGTGCCAATAATATTGTACTGTACTGCAATATTTATTCTCCTGCTTTTAGATTGTGTTTTAATACTGTAAATATTTAGATACAAAGGGGTTTTAATATGGGGATAGTAAGTAAATTAAAAGCACATAATATATCCTGGTATTCCTAGGGAAATGGAAGGTTATTTTTCTGATGTGGTTCTGAATGTTTTGTGAACTGTGCTATTTAGATATTGTTTATATATTTAAATATAGTATCTGCTAACAATAGTTAATGTTATTTGTATTCACCAATGCTACTGTCATCACAATGTTAAATAAATTTAATGCTTTAAATATAAATTAAACATATAGTGTATTATCTTGAAGTTAATAACATTACTGTTTAATAGGAGAACTATCATATATCTGCTTAGGTTAGATTTAAATAAGATAATTAGATATTCTAGGATAATATAACCAAATTATAGCACTAATAATATATGTGAACTATTAGAGAGGTAGAATAGTAATTTTGCATGTAAGGAATATCATTTGTGTTAACTAAATAATGTGATAAAGAGCTGTAGATAGATACCAGTGTTTAGTAGGGAATGTTTTGGTTAGGTTTTGTAGAGTTAGATCTAGTTATTATAGTTTTTTTGCATATTTTTAGTGTGTTATTTTGTAAGATAAAGAACAGATATTTAGTAATGATGTGTACCAATAGAAGTTTATACAGTGTAAAAAACCTATGCTTGTCCTGGTCCAGGGGAATAGTGGATAGGCACTGGTTAGGGATAGGACGTCAAGATTGCTTCCAGATATTACATAATGTGCTAATACATCTGAATCTAGTATCGTTTTGCAATTTTAAAATACACTTTAAAGTTTTAAAAATCTTAATATGTGGATAATAGACTCATGGAATGTTAAAGGCTTCCAGAACTTGAAAAAGGAAATTATTTTTTCATTTGCTCCTCCAGTCAAAAGCATGTTTTATTTTGTTACAAGAAACCCATTTGGCTAATGATCAATGGACTGCCCTTAAAAATAAGAAATGGATTAGAGAGGTGATAGCTTCAGAAGGGACAACTAATAGTGCAGGGGTGGCGATTATTATTAAAAGTCAGTACCAAGAGAAAATCCTAGATTTTAAAATGGACAAAGAGGGAAGATGGTGTTATGTGATTCTCGTATCCAAACTTTATGATAAACCGGTGATACTTCTTAACATATATGCCCCATGTACCAATCAACAAATTTTCATAACATCACTTTATTTTATCCTGAATCAATATAATAATTACTATATAATAATAGGAGGTGACTGGAATATATACCAAGACCCTAAATTAGATAAATCAAGCTCTCATAGGTCCTTTAATAACCAAGCAGTGATAGCATTACAGGAATTTAAAACAGATTTTAAATTATATGATCCATTTAAATATAATAAGAATCACATGAACGTTAATAACTTTACATTTTATTCAAGTTGTCATAAAATGTGGTCCAGGATCGACTTTTTTCTAATTTCAGATGCACTAATGTTTTTTGATCCTTATATATACATACAAGCTCGACATTTGTCGGATCATTCTAGGATCACATTAACTTTTAATAAGGACACTAGTCATAAGATACGCTTTAGAGGTTATAATCGGACATTAAATCCATATCTATTGCATAAAGAAGAGGTAATAAAAGAAGCTCAGGAGTTCTTTAATCAATTACTAGCTAATCTTTCGGAACACCGTCATCCATCTGACATAGAATGGGCAACTACCAAAGCACAAATTAGAGGAATGTTTCTCCAAAAGGCTACTTATTTAAGAAATTACAAGTGAGAGACATACAAGAATTGGAAACTAAAATTAAATTACTGGATCAGGATCTAATTGGGAATTATAGTAAACAAACTGAAACGGAGTTATTAAAATGTCAGAAGGACCTTTTTTTACTACAAAACAGTAAATTATCATTTTATGAGCAGAAAATGCTGGTAAAATACGTCAATCACATACAGACCGCGTCAAAAGCACTAGCACATATTATTAATCAATCAAAAATACCTTCTCAAATCTCTGAAATACACTTTAATAATAAAACATATACCAATACTGAAGATATCATGAGGGTATTTGAACTAATATTTTCACAAGTATATGGTGAACAACAGGAAGTAAATATAAATAAGAGTAATAATGATTTTCTGCAGAAAATTATCTTTCCGAAGATTGGTGATGAGCTTCATATGAACTTAATTAAACCAATTTCTTCAGAGGAGATAACTGATGCAATTAAGAAGTTGAAGCCATATAAAGCTCCGGGACCAGATGGATTGACCACAGAATTCTATAAAACTTTTAGTGATATATTGGGAAAAATACTTCCACAGGTATTTAACTATATAACTAACAATAAAATCACTGACCCGCACTTTAATGCTTCGAAAACTATTCTTATACCGAAAGAGAATACTGATTTACATAACCCGGATAATTATAGACCTATTTCACTTTTGAATATAGATATGAAAATTGTGACATCGATTTTGGCTAATAGATTGAAGAAGGTAATTAACCTGATAATATCAGATGAACAAGCCGGTTTTATAAATAATACGTTATCACTTCATACACTGATTTCTTATGCCACTCACAGGAATTGTAATGCATATGCACTCATAATTGACGCACAAAAAGTTTTTGATAGAGTGAACTTAGAATGTTTGTTTGATACTTTAGCATGTTTTAATATACCGCAAGAATTCATTTTAACTTTAAAAAAACTATATAATAATCCTTATACAAATCTAGTTATTAATAGGAATCTCTCAAAAAGAATTCAAATTAAGAATGGTACCCGCCAAGGGTGTCTGTTATCTCCTATATTATTCAATTTATATTTGGAACCATTATTTCTACATATCAAACAAAATATTTATCACAATGCTCCAATAATTTATGGTACGAAGATTTCCATGGCTGCTTTTGCGGATGATTTGAATATTTATTGCACAACACCTGTTTCAGATATTAAGAAAATATTAAAAGCTGTGGAAGACTTTGCAAAAATATCTAATTACAAAATACATTTTAAAAAAACCAAGGTATTCCCATTAAAGACGCCTACACCCTTCTCGCTTTTACCATTGGTAGGGCAGGTAAAATCCGAAGAAAAAAATAAAATATTTAGGGGATGTTTTTTCAACAGATAATAGAGACTTTTATGTAAATAATGTTAAGTTAATTTGGGAACAGATAGTATCTGATTTAAAAAGATGGGATAATCTGAAATTACCAATAATGGCAAAGACCTCAATTATTAAAATGAACATATTCCCCAGAATACTATATACCTTTAGAGCTACTCAAGTTCAAATTTCCAGGAAATTCTTCAAACAACCTCATACAGAATTAGCTAGATTTGTATGGGAACCTAGAAAAGTTAGGATATCTTATGACAAACTGATGACTCCGAAAAATAGGGGTGGGTTGGAACTACCGAATTTTGAAACATATTATTTAATAATAAACGCTAATAGAATTTTAAGATTAGTTAACTTTGATAAGATCAATTCGAAATGGGCTCCTAAGTGGTTGATTCTAAATCATAAACATGTTGCTGGTCTGGGTATCAATTGTAAGGCATTACCTTTTTTAAACAAAGATACCCTTAAAATGTACGTATTGATGGAGCATATCAAAATATATATAATATCAGTACAAAGTCTGTTTAACTCACTAAATCTTTTACAATATATGATGATTTTTCAACCATTTCACAAAAATCCAAATTTGAAAATTGGTAATCAGTTGATAGACCTTAAGAAATTCCCACTTATAAGTAATTTAACCATATCTGATTTATATCCCTTTCTAGGAATCTCAATACATAACACACTAAGAGAGATGGATCTCCCTAACTCGTATTTAATTATAATAAGACAGTTAAAGGACTTATCAATAAGCTATTTTAGTAATAGGAATTTTAAAATTAAAGAAGAAGATTTAAACATTTGTCTAAACTTATGGCAAACCTTAGCACAGAAATGTAAATATATAACAGCGTCATATAGTTTGATGAAAGAGGTGAAATACAATAACCAAATACTTTTATCGAAATACTGGAAGGAGAAATTGTTAACGATTGAGGATAGTAAAATAGTGAGAGCAATTAACTTAACCTTAAAATCAGTGTCCCTTCAAAAGTTATTATTTACTCAGTTGATGATATTTAATAATGCGTATTATACGCGTCTCACTTTACATAAATTTAACTCAAAAAACTCACCCAAATGCCCATATTGTATAGATCAAATGGCTGACCTTTTACACATGTTCTGGAGTTGTAAATGTATTTTTAAACTCTGGAATTCTTTGAAATTCCAACTACAAAAAATGGGATATCAACAGTCTACACTTTCTTGGGAGTTTATGATTCTGCATATTCCACCAACTAATTTGGATAGATCCCAAAGGATCATACTCGTAAATATCTTTTTGTTAATGAAGCTATATATAGCTACAAATTGGCTGAACCCATCCCAGACTTCATGGGAAAATTTCAAGAGTGTAGCGATAAAACATATCTTAGCACATAAATTATTAATTAGTGATCATAAGAAAAGTGTAAATAATACAAAAATATGGGAGCAAATATTTAACATTGTCTTAGCTTAAGGTTCCATTCCACTTTTCTCCGGGAAGTACAGACTAAATATCGAGTTGTCTATAGATAAGTATTATACTGATACTAGATTTTTTATTCTTTTTTTTTTTCTCTCTCTAATATCTATTTAGAAGTGTATAGTTATGTATAATGACTCTATGTAACTGTTGGAAGCATTCATGTATATATTGTAAATAGGTTGTAGTATTGTATTAACATTTAGAATAAAAAGAAAAATAAAGAATTATTATTGAAAAAAAAAAATTAAAGTGTGAGGGTTTCTCTCTGATAAGTTGTGTTTGAACAGACGAGCCAGACAGGGGTGCCCTCTTTCCCCTTTGTTATTTGCATTATATTCAGAGCCATTGGAAAAGAAAATAAGGTACTCAGAAATTCAAGAGTATAATTGGACAGAGCAGTGGTGCAGTGGTAGCATTGTTGCCTCACAACAAAAGGTTCTCTGGTTCGATTCTTGTCTGGGGTGCCTTCTGTGCGGAGTCTGCATGTCCTTCCTGTGTTCATGTGGGTTTCCTCCCACAACAAAGACATGCATCTGGAGCCTTTCTCCCTGGGCCTCTGATGAAAATTGGCTCTGTTCCAAGTCACACTTTCCCAGTTAACAAATATTAAATAAATAAAGTGATATGGTAATCAGGAAAAGTTGGCTTTATTTACAGACAATATTATTTTGTACCTAATTAAAACCAGGAAAGGACATAGCAATGTTATGGAACTTTCAGAGAAAGCTTCATGTCTTTTCAGAATATAAAATTATGTAAGATAAAACAAAGGCTACAGTTGTAAACTATGTACCCACACATGCATTGGTTCAGCAATGCTCATATTTATGGGGGCATAATGAAATAAAATATTTAGGAGTATGGGTTCAAAAAGATTATGTTATGGCAGCTAAAGGTATGTGAGAAGAGACTAAACAAAACATAATATAAAAAACTGAGAAACTGGAAGCTCTTATCTATGTATATGAACAGCAAGATACAAGCAGTGAAAATGTTTTTAATCCATTTAGTTTCATACATGGGTCAGAATCATTTTTATTAACCAGATATGTTGTTGAGAGTGATTAAAAAAGAGTTGAAGGATTTTATCCGGTAGAGGAAGAGGGCAAGTGTCAATTGTGATAAGCTGATCACTCTAATAGAACAAGTTGGTTTAGGATTACCTCATCTGAAAAAATATTTTAGAGCTACACAGCTAAGGCCCATATACAAAACGTGAGCAGAAGGCTATAATTCAAAGTGGAAAGGGATGATGACGAAGCATGGCAGAAATTCAAGAAATAAGGCGAGAGTGGGATTTTGGATGCAGCTCCTTTAGGAGAATGACAACCATCTAGAGTATATTTCTGATAAAGTAGCAGAATGTGTTGTAAGAACTAAACCCAACACAGGAATGAAGAAAGGAGATTCTGCCAATAGGGATGACTGCAATTAGGGGTACAGAGAATAGTCAAGAGAGGCTGGAATTTATTGGAAAAAATGGCAATGGAACCAAGGTATCCAGAACAAACAATTAAAGAGGGAAGGGTAAAAGAATCTGAACAGGTTAAGAAGACATTTAACTGAAAGCTATAGACTACCTTCCCTATCGAGGACTGATATCAGGGTATAGGCAAAGAGAAAGGGGTAGGGGAATCCTAAGTGAAAGACCTACTCTGGAAATTTTTTACTTGAATCTTAAACTGAAGCACTGTTGGTGATTCCCTGCTGGGTGTGAAAACCTTAATTTTGTCTGTGACCTTTTAGAGCTGCTTTCTGATACCTGCTCCATTTTGTTTTCTATTTCAAGAAATCTGCTTGGCCTGGTGTTTTTGTTCTATGTGAGAAGTGGACAAAAATGATCTAGGCTACACATTTCAAATGTTGTTTTCATTGGTTAAATTGTCTCTTGAGTGATACTTAAGCGTACAGTGAAATTCTGGGACTCTGTCTTCATCTGAAAAGATTTGAAGCCTGCATAAACTAAAGCATGGCTAGTGATTCCCTGCTCTGTTTCCCCACCCTCCCTCCTGTTTGTTGATATGCTTTTTAAACCTGATGATTTTAAGCTGCCTACCCCTACTGTAAATTGAGCTTAATAAGCTCCTCCCTTTCTACACTGCTGTTGAGATCCTGAATTATATATTTGCCTTTCCTTGTGCTTATACTGAAAAAAATGCATTTTGTCTCCCCTAATATTACATATAGTAAAAGCTTGCTATAGTGGATGGGCAGTTTCCCATCATTTCACCAGCCAGCCTGATTGAAATGGGCATCCTGAGGCAATGTAGCAACTGTCTCGTGTATACCGACAACCACTTACTCCTAAAACAGACAAATACCCTATGTGGGAGATATAATTACATTATGAAATTGGAATCAATTCTCTCACATAACAAACCAGACATCAAACAGGTTGTCAGCACATACACGTCACCTCTCACACAAAATGAGGTCATGTCACATCAACCCACTTAAGTGGGGATACTCACTAGAAGCCTAACAGAAGATCAGAAACCTCCCAAATGTAAACCACTTGCACAGACTGCTATGGAAATAGAAGCCACTACATGTAATAACACATACACCAGTGTCTCAGCAAATAAGACCCTAAGGCGAAACAATTAAAAACCTAATGTCTTGGTCATAGGCAACTCCATAGTGAGACACGAAGATATCCCCCTCACCAGGCTGGACAAGGAGAATGTCACGGTCAGCTGCCAGTCAGGTGCCAGGATCCGTGAAATCACGCATACACTCAAGTCACTCAACAACAAGTACTGTTATGATTCTGTCATAGTCCATGTCGGGGTGAATGACTTGAGACATACCTCTCTGGACTATAGAAGACAAACATGACTGAACTCTCAGATTATGTGTCCCAGGTAGGTATGACCATAGACCTAAGCAGCATTCTACTTTCAGCTAATATGATGCCACAATATAAACAAAAAAGATCAACTTCAGCAATTGGCTTAGTTTGTGGCTTCAGCCTGGGAAGATATGGTGAACAGGCCACACTGCTTTGCCAGAGATGGTCTGCATCTGTCTCCTCTAGGCTTTCTGATAATGGCCTCCCTCATAGTGCTTTTTATAGGCAATGTCAAAACAACATAATTTTTGATGTAAAAAATCCAAATGAGACAAACTCAAGGTTCTGCTGCTTAATGGTAGGAATCTAAGCATGAAACTGCACTCCCTGGAAGCACTCCTTACCTGGGAAGATGCTGACATCTGTGCAGTCACTAAGAAATGGTTCAAGGCCATGGACAGCACCCAAGCTGTGCAAGGCTACAATGCCTTCTGCACATTCAGACCTCAAAATGAGCATGAAAGAACAAAAGGTGGAGGTGTAGCCATCTTCATTAAAGCCAAGTACACATTGAGACTAGTCAAACAGTATGACTCTCTCAAAGTACTCCATGAGCAATTAACTACAGGCAAAATACCCTACCACATCATTGCTAGCCATAGACCCCCCCACTATGAAACAAGATAGCACACTGCCTACCTGGACTTACTGGAGTCACTTGCCATATAGCCCAACACCTTAGTCATGGGAGATTTCAACTATCCTTCCATCAACTGGGTGACATACATGATCACGAACATGCTCGCTCAGAGGTTCCTGGACTTTATCAATACAAATACTCTTCAACAGATAGTCTGCACCACACAAGGGGCTCAAATGTCCTAGACATAGTACTCACCAACACTGGGGGTCATTGCACTCCCCCTCCCCTGTGATGCTCTCCCTGGTAAGGTCAGACCATAAATCAGTCTTGTTCGAAGTAACTATTGAACCTGTCACCACCATAGGAGCAAAAAAGCTAAAAAAAACTTTTCCAAAGCAAACTACAGCCTATTAAGTGATGGTATAAAAAGTTTCCCCCCCCCGCAATCACAGTCAACAATTACTCATATGCAGAGGTGTACACAAATGCCCTGTATAACCACTCAACTGTATAGACTCAGATGTTCCTAACTAGATTAAAACCAGGTCCTTCGGAAAAGACAAGCCACCCTGGTGGACCTCACGTATAAACAGGTTATATAACAAAAGGAAGAAACTAATGCCTCAGAACAAGAGGGAACTGACTCAGCAGAGGAAGAATTCCCTCTACAATGTGAACAAAGAAATCAGAAATCTTGTAAAGTCTTCTAAAGCTAATTATGAAGGTAAAAATAACATCCCTAGCTAAGGATAATCATAAGGCATTCTTTACCTGCATCCAAAATTTAAAAGAGAATGTCCAGCTATGTGCCGAACTGGTAGTGGATGGTACCACTCATACTATACTGGAGGAAGTTGCCAACCTACTGGCTGACAGATTTGGTGCAAACTTCATCCCCCTGTCCCCAATAGCCATACCTCAAAGCATACCTGATCCCAGTCCTCTGCCCAGTATCTATAAAGATCAGGTCATATCTGCACTCTCCAAGGCCAAAACCATGGCCTCAGTGGGACCAGATAACATCCCGGGTTGCTTATTAAGCAATCTAAATCAGGACTTAGCAAACCCAATTGGTGTTCTCTTTAACCATAACCTGAGAACTGGCTTTGTTCCAGTAGAGTGGAGAACAGTAACAATAATCCCCTTGCACAAAGGGGGGCCATCAACTGACCCTGGGAACTATAGACCCATAAGTCTAACCAACCTCATCTCCAAGGCCATGGAAAGATTCATCATGGACCTTATCAACAAGGACATAGGTGACCTTCAGACTCTAGACCCAACCCAGTGTGGCTTCATTAAGGATAGATCATGCTTATTAAATCTAGTAGAATTCTTTGAGAAAGTCACCAAAGCTCTGGATGAAGGTAAGACAGTGCATACTGCCTATTTTAACCTAGCCAAGGGTTTTGACACAGTTCCCCACCCAAGTATCATTGAGAAACTCTCCCAGATGGGCATTAAACCTTACATCACTAGATGGGTAGCCAATTGGCTCACCAACAGAACACATACTGTCAAAGTTGGTGACTCCATCTATACCAGTAGACCCGTCACAAGTGGCATACCATAAGAATCTGTGCTGGGCCCTTTTACTATTTGGAATCTATTTCTCAGAAGTCCAGGCTAAAGTACAGAGCCTTTGGCTTACCAAGATCACTGATGATTGCAAACTGGGTGCAATAATTGAGTCTCCAATGATGTTAACATATTACAATGGTGGCTAATACAGACAAATGACTGGTGCCAAAGCCACGGTCTAAAACTAAATGCATAAAAAATGCATTACTATCCCCTTTGGCAAAGTGGAATTCCCTGCTAATTACAATAATGACACCCCCCCTAAGATCAAACCCAGTGGTGCGAGATCTGGGAACACAGGTAGATAGCAATCTGAACTTCAACCACAACATTTCCATAGTGGTAAAGAAATCTTTCTATGTTGCTCATCTGATAAGTAAGGGCATCTCATCCAGGTCTAGGTATGTTATAACTCCACTGTACTTGACCGACCCTCATTATCAGACCATTAATAGAGTACAATGCTCCCTTCTGCATGTACCTCACCAGACACCAGCAGCAGCTGGAGAGACCACAGAGGTTTCTCACACGGAAAATACAGGGCCTCCAAATCATGACTTATGTAGATAGCCTGAAAGCCTTCTCACTGTATTCTGTATCATATAGGCTGCTGAGAGGCAACCTGTGCCTGGACTACAGGGCAGTCTCTGACCCTCCCCGATGGATATGCTGCACATCTTCAAGTCAAATGGCACAAGAGTCACTCACTGTAGGGATCTTAACCTAGCCTGTGACATTAACAGAACATGCTGGAGAGACAGATATATCTCCCAGAGATTGCAGCTACTCTGGAATAAATTTCCAATTCATGTGAAGCAGAACTCCTCACTGACCCTATTAAAGTTCAACCTGAACAAATGGATGGGAGACAGCAAATTCACCCCGGGGGGTGGCACCCATGTCTTTCATGGACAGGGGTAGTCGGTATTTATCATAAACTCACTACAAATTACATCCATCTAACTAAGGACAATTGAGGTAACTCAGAATTAACATGGCTAGGAGTCTAAGGGCTCTAGGGCCACTAGCCTAGTAACCTCCTATGAACATATGAACCTATGAATCTAGAACAACAGTTGCTGTTATAAAGGGATAATTAGCAGGGCTTATAAAATATTGCACAATAACTATAGGAATCAATCAGAAGAGGTTAAAAAAGATTGGGAAGAGACAGTGGATAATCAATTCACAAAGAAACAATGGGTGAAAATATGTATGGCTCCCAAATATGCAACAGACTCTAGAAGATTTAGTATTTTTGATTGGAAGTATTTGCATAGGTATTTTTATACCTCAAGTAGACTCCAAAGAATTTTTCCACAGGTAGATGGCAAATGTTATGTGTGATAGGAAAGAAAGAGGTAACTCAGAACATATGCTTTTAGGAGTGTAATGGCATTAATGTAATGTAATGCAGACATTAACTATCCTTACAGAGTAGTCTGTCAGAAATATTTGGTGAGCAAATGAATTTAAGGAAGTATTTTTTGAGCTGAGATGTTGTGTCTTTTCGGCTTTTCCTGGTTAGGGGTCACCACAGCAGAACTCCGGTCCGCTAATGAATGGTAGTTGAGTTTTACGTGCCGAGTTACCAGCCCTGATGCACAACCTTCAACAAAGGTATGCCCCATTCATGCATGCCTCCATGCAGAAGACGCTCTAGCTGAGAATTGAACCGGACAGCGTCTTACTGCGAGGCGACAACGCTGCCACAGCACCACCACCGCGGGTTATTTTTTGAGCTGAAATACAGGATCTGAATTGGATAGACATAGTAAGACCTTCTTAGGTTTAACTCTGGTGGCTGCCAAAAAGGCAATTACTAGGAAATGGAAATCAAAGTCTAAACCAACCATTTTTGATGTAGTAAATATTTTAATAGAGATAAAAGAACTGGAACTGGGACCTTAAGAAAAAGGTAAGAGCAAATTAAACAGAAAAAATGGAAAATGGAACAATCCATGCAGAATAATGTTTTGGAGGAGGAGTGAGGTTTAAGAGAAGGTAGGAATTGAGCACTTTATGTAATGTTGGAGTGAATATATGTGATGTATAATGTTTGCACTGTAAACATGTTAATATGGTTTGTTTTATTTATATACATGTATGTTTGCCTAAGTCATAAGTCATAATTCAGTAAAGGTGTTAAAATGATGTTATTACCTTGGCTAGGAGTTTATTATCATCAGTCAATTATCTGCGCTATTTACATTCCCCTAACATTTGTACCCCTTCTTCTGAGGAAAAAGATGCATTTTCTGATGATTCTGAGGTTGACAGACAGAGGCTTATCTTATCTCAGGGTTCTAGATCCCTATATCACAAGAATTTGATGAACCAAAAAGTGAGCCTGAAGTTGCCCCTTTGGAAGTGTTTACCTTTTCTAAGACTAACTCCAGATATATTTTCTTGAGAACAGACAGATGTTCCCCCAGAGTTGAGCAGATATTATGATTTGCTTGAATAAGAAGTCCCTAGTTCTGTGCCCATTCCTCCAATTTTGCCAGGATTTGGAGGATGCCTTAAAACTATCAGTCATGGTCCTCATTCTCTTTCATCAATTCATAAAAAGGCATATAAATTGTATAGAGCTTCACAAGTTAATACATTTCTCTATTTTCATCTTATAGCTGATCCAGCTGCTATCATGCCTATGGCTTTAGCAACAACAAAAAAAAAATCTTTCTTCCTCCAACCCATTTCCTAGAGATAAGGTGAGTAAGTGCTTAGACAGACAGGGTAAGATGCCATTTTCTGTTGATACATTAGTCTTCATAATCTTTAACTACCATGGCTACATGTGGAAGTTTATTTTAAAGAGTGCCAACAGCTTGGTTGACTTTTTTGCATCTCTGTCCCTTGAATGTAGGCTTTATGTGACTCAAATTGTGTCTGATCTGTCCCATGTTTCTAAACATGCCTAAAAAATGTGTATGACTGTGTTGATACCATTGCCAGGGCTTCTGCTTCAGGTACTGTTTTTTTAACACCATTATTAAATTATCACTTAGGATAGAGGCAAACATACATTAACAGTAAAGAAAACAGACCATATTAACAGTTTGTCCATATAAATATATGAGATATCACATATCTTTGTTGTTGTTGTTGTTGTCCCCATCTATCCAACATTACATTATATCCTGCATTATGTAATTTTCTATCCTCTTCCTTAGCAAGATGCATCTTCTGTATTGTTAACATCTCCACCTGAGTTCTTCTGAACTCTCTCTATTTGTTCTGTTTCTGAGCCCATTTACATTCTATGCTTTAATCTGTATTCTTGCCTCAGCCATTTACACCATTATCTTTCTTTTCTTTCTCCTTTTTATCCATTTTATTCTCTTTCCTTTCTCTCCTTCCTTATCACTTAATATTCCTTTTATTTCCCTTCTCCTTCATCAGTTTACACATAGCTTTTCTACCTGTTCTTTCTCTGTCCTCCATATTTTGAATTACTGTCCCCTTTAACTATATATATATATATATATATATATATATATATATATATATATATATATATATATATATATATATATATATATATGGGTTCCCTTCAGAAGCTCGAAATACTGAAATCTCAAATTTCAGTATCTTGAGCCCAAGAAGCCGAATCCACAGAATAGCGAAAGTTCAGAAGCACGAAATTCAAAACCTTGAAAACCAGAGGTTTTGAATTTCACGCTTCTGAACTTCTGCTGTATTCAGGTAAGTGTGCGTGTGTGTGTGTGTTAAGGGGTTTGGGTAGGGGCTGTGGTGTGTATCAGTGTGTTTTGTTGCTGTGATGTGTGTGTGCGAGGAGAATGTAGCTGGTGTGGTAGTGTTTTGTGTGTGTTTGTATGTAGTGTGACCTCGGAGTGATAATATTAAAGTGGGGGGGGGTGCAAGGGGGCTTGCCCCCCTGCTTTCATGTAGTAGACAGATTGTGTGTGTTTGTGTGGAGAATGGTGTGTGTGTGTGTATGTGTGTGTGTGTGTGTGTGTGTGTGTGTGTGTGTGTGTGTGTGTGTGTGTGTGTGTGTGTGTGTAGTAGTAGTACCGCGAAATTCAAAACCTCCGGTATTTGAGGTTTTGAATTTCACAGTTTTCAGCTTTCGTAGTTATGTGGATAGTGCTTCTTAGGCTCAAGATACTGAAATTCGAGATTTCAGCATTTCGAGCTTCTGAAGTGAATCCATGTATATATATATATATATATATATATATATATATATATATATATATATATATTTACAGTTCTGTCTTCCTACCACACAGTTTTCATCTCTTTACTTTGTGTGGCTCTTACTTCAATCGTAAGTCTTGTCATAACAATGACTCCACTTGTTTTTTTCACTTTTTCTGTCCCATCCCTCTCATTTAGAGTCATTCTCCATTAAATCTCTTTATGTATCCCAACTTTCTTTTTTGTTCTACTTATAGTATTTCCTTTTTGTCCTTATTATATTTGCATCCCTGGATGTGACAGTTATTTGATCACATGCATGTACATATTTTCACATCATTTATTTAACCTTTTTCTTCCATTGGTTTGGTCTTTTCTTTATACCTCACTCAACTCCTCTCCATCATTCACCTCTACTACTTATCCCTACAAACACATGTACCTACCTACATTGTTGTGTAAGTCATATATTGGCACTGTTTTTCCAACTCTACCTCTATCTGTTACTCGTTTATTGTGTCAATGTTTCCTTTATTATATTAGGTATCACTGTTTTGCAATTATGCTTACATCAGTATGCCTACTTCACAAGACCCTTTCAGGCAGTAATTATCATGTCCTCCTTATATTTATCACATATGCTTCCTTTACTTTCCATACTATAGGAGTTTGAGATGTTTCATTTACACATATGTCCTTTAATTATTAACAATGCTTTAATACAGTTATTTAATATTTATTTGCATTTGTTTACTGGGAAAGTCCGACAGGGCCAGAAGCCCATTTTCAGCGGAGGCCCGGGGAGAAAAGCTCCACAGAAATACAAGCAATATACAATAATTAGATAGTACAATAGTATACATACAGTAAGATGCAGAATACATATATTCTAGTTAGTCTATACAAAGTAGTATTCAATACAGTTTTCAACAAGATACAGGTTTAAAAAGAAAAACACAAGCATTTCAGTGAAGATCACTGTGAGAAAAAATAAAGTTAGTAGTGTGTACATATTAAACAATAGTTATGACCAAATGAGATTTCCTTTATATATATTTATTTTTGAGTAGTAATAAACACTGACAAAAGGGAGAAAATGAGGTAAGGAATGGACAGTGTATTAGGTTCATAGGTTCATAGGTTCATACTAGGCTATCTGCCCTAGGGCATTTATAAGCCTAGCCAGAGTGTGTGTGGCTTTCACCACCCCTTAGGATGAGAATACTATACCCATTAGTTTGCTGTGCCTCTGTCCAGCAGTGATACAGAGATGATTCCCGGGGTAAACCTACGATCTCCCATCCACTCGTCAAGATTTCTCTTGAACAGAGTCAGTGAGGGGCTCTGCCTCACATGGACTGGGATTCTGTTCCATAGTGTAGGGAGTCTCTGGGTGATGAATCTGTCCCTCCAGCATGTCCTATTTATATCCGTGTTGAGGTTTAAGTCTCTTGCTCTTGTGGCTCTGGTGGATTTGGATTTTTGAGGTGGAGCATGTCCATTAATTCCGGGTTGGACATGGCCTTGTATGTCAGGCACAGATCACCTCTGAGCAGATGGTATGCGACTGAATAGAGCTAGAGTTTCTTCAGTCGGGCATCGTATGACATATGTTTGAGCCTTTATCCTTTTGGTGAGGAACTTTTGGGGTCTTTCCAACTGCTGCAGGTGTCGGGTAAGGTACATTCCGAATGGGGCGTTGTACTCAATCATTGGTCTGATAAGTGAAGAGTACAGGGTACAATGACCTCTCCTGATCTGGATGTGAATCCCTTCATGATCAGGTGGGCAATGTAGAAGGTCTTCCTAACCACTTTGGCAATGTGAGTGTCAAAAGAGAGGTTACTGTCAACTTGGGTCCCCAGGTCCCTGATAACTTCTTCCATGTTTAATGGATTACCACCTATGTGGTAATTAGGGGTTACCTTGTTTTTCCCATAGGGTATGTCTTTACATTTTTGGCATTTAGCTTAAGGCCATGGCTCTGGCACCAGTTATCCATTTCTATGAGACCTTTCTGGAGGATGTCTGTGTCTGATGGAGTGTCAATTATGGTGCCCAGTTTGCAGTGATCTGCAAATTTTGTCAGCCACAATCACCCTATGTTTGCCTGCACTTCAGAAAAATAAATGCCGAACAAGAGGGGGCCCAGGACTGAGCCCTGTGGGACACCGCTGTGACCGGCTTAGAGTCTGACATGGCACCAGCAACTCTAACCCTGTGTGTTCTGTCCTTGAGCCAGTTTGCAACCCATCTTGTGACATATGGGTTTACATCTAAGCTGGTGAGCTTTTCTATGATGCCCGAGTGGGGTATTGTGTCGAATGCTTTGCTAGGTCAAGGTAGGCTGTGTGAACTGCCTTACCCTCATCAATGGCCTTAGTGACTGTTTCAAAAAAGTCGACCAAGTTCAAGAGGCAGGATCTGCCCTTGACAAAGCCAAATTGGGTAGGATCCAGTGTCTGTAGGTCCCCAGTGTCTTTATTTATGAGTTCCATTATGATCCTCTCCATAGCTTTGCAGACAAGGCTCGTCAAGCTTATGGGGTGGTAATTTCCAGGGTCTGTAGAAGCACCGCCTTTGTGGAGTGGGACCACAGTTGCCGACGCCATTTTTGGTACGTATCCTGTAGTAAGGCTAAGATTAAACAGCAGCCTTATGTGTGGGTTTAGTTCCTCATTGAGTTCGTGTAGCACACAGCCGGGGACACCGTCGGTCCCATTGATGCTGTGTTTTTGCTTTAGAGATATTTTAGAATAAGAAATATTGTTTTATGAAAGTTACATAGAAAAAGGTTGAATTATGACAGAGGAATTTCAGAATGGATTATTCAGCAGAATATCAGAGACAGCAAAACAAGGGATTATAAGGGATGTAATTTTACTAAAATACAGGGCAATGAAGTAAAATATGGCACTGTTGCTTTCCCACCTTCCTGTTAAAATGAGAGGAATTTAAGGAATGGGTAGTGGAAATTATTTCAGAACATTTAAAGAATGAAATATCTTCAGACGTTATAGCTAGTGAGTGAGATAAAATTAATGAGTTTAAAATGTGTAGAAATAAAGAGAAACAAATATGATTAATAAGTAACATGAATTACTTAGAGGACTAACTTGGAGGAGCTGACAACATTTTGCAGAATAAGGAAGTTCACAGAACAAGAAAAGGCAGAAATGTAGACTGCTAAAGACAAAATGAGTAACTTGCATGGATTTGAAAGACTGATGTTAAACAACTATTTCCTGATAACTACAAAGCACAAAAATGTTTAGCACAATGACTTAGGCAGCAGAAATTTGAAGGATTGTTGCCAAACTTAGGGAGCCTATAACAAGAAAAATAACCAAAGATCCTGTAGAAGTAGTGAAAATATTTCAGAAATTGTATACAATTTTGTATAAAGCAGAAATGTATGCATCAAGAAAGGGCACATATGGAAATGTTTATAGAAAACTTAATTATGCCAAAATTAGTAGGTGAGGTTCAACAACTAACAGTTAAGATAGGAGGAGGGATGAGATAAAAGACTAATCCAGGCATTCTTTAAAGTATTCAATTGTATTTATTACTGCTTGGTAGTAACTTGATTAAAGTGTAGCTATCATTCTAAGTCTTTTGGATTAAGCACTTGGGCTTCAGACCAGTTGTTTTACATTAGGAAGGTTTGTGGCCTGCACTGTGGTGGCAGGACAGGCAGCTTACATCCTAAGTTGGGAACTGCTGATTGAGGGCTCAGTGTCTGTTATTCTAAAAGCATATTAGTTCTGGTTTAAGCACTTGGGCTTCAGGCCAGTTATTTTACATTAAGAAGGTTCGTGGTCTGCACTCTTGTGGGGAGAGGCTGGAATCTGCCCATCTGAGCTGGGAATTTCTGGTTAAAGGTTTATAGTGCCTGAATATTTGAACTGTTTCTTACTGAAATTGGTACCCCTTGTTTGCTGTAGCATAGACTAGATCCAGGCCTGCTGAATCTAGCTTTGTTTGTATGCTTGTTGTTTGTTTGCTCGTTATTTCCTGAAACGCTAATTCCACCTAAAACGCTTTTCAGCACTTCTGTGGATCCCTAGTGATATCTGCATTGCTTATTGAACATATCTCCTTCTTTCACTTGAGAGAAAGTTACTGTTTGTCATTTTGCATTTAAGTTACTGTAACACATTGCATTTAAGTTACCTGGCACTTGCTCACTAAAGCAATTATATAAGTCAGCACTAAAAATTAAAAGCACTACACCCTCACAAACTCCCTTGAGTACCTTGTTCCCCACTGGCCCTTTTTTCAATTATAAAGGAATTCCCAATACTATTCTAGCATGTCCGAAGGTCAGTTGTCAATCTCCTTCCGGTCCAGCTGGTGAATCTGGGAATCTTGAGGCAATGTTACAACTGCCTCATGTACACAGACAACCCTCTCCTCCTCCCAACAAATTCCAACACATGTGAGAGATGCAACCATATAGCCAAACTGGAGGCTAAGCTCTCTCAACTCAGTACTGGCGTAACCAGTCAGGAGGAGAAGGAAACCACACTCCACAATTCCAGTCTCACATAGACCTACCATGACAGCAAACCAAACACATAATCACACAAAAACATACTCGGAGGCTCTAAATAAAAATCTGCCTAAGCAGCAGAGACCTCCAAAGCAGACACCCAAGCAACCGCTACCCCAAAACAAAACACGTGCAACACATAGCTCACAAAGCCAGTGTGCCGAACAGTCACAGCCCTTAAGGCTAAACAACACACCTGATAAACTTGTAATAGGTGACTCTATCATCAGGCACACTGACGTCCTGCTCACCAGGCTGAACAAGGAGAAGGTCACGGTGAGCTGCCTGTCGGGCACTAGGATCCGCCACATAACACAAGCACTCAGGTCACTCCAAGGCAAGTACAAATATGACTTGGTCATTGTCCATGCTGGTGTGAATGACCTGAGACATACCTCCCTGGACTACATGAAAAGAGATGTAGAGGAGCTCTCTGAGCTTGTAGTCCAGGTCGGTATGACCTTGACCTTGAGTAGCATCTTACCCTCACCAAGAATGATGCCACAATATGAAGACAAGATGATCAATTTCAACAACTGGCTTAAGTATTGGTGTCATTTAAAGGGGATCCAATGCCTGTCAGCCTGGGATGACATGCTCGACAAGCCATGATGCTTCACTAGGGACGGCTTGTACCTGTCACCCCTGGGCTTTCGGATATTGGCAAAGGTTCTTGCTTCCCCCATTGTGCCTTTTTTAGGCAAGGCTCAAAAGACAAACCCACCTCCATAGGTATCACAAGGGATAAGAAACTAAGAGTAATGCTACTCACGCCAGAAGTCTAAACCTCAAGATGCACGACTTGAAACTCTCCTTAGCATGGAGAACATTGATATCTGTGCAGTAACAGAAACCTGGTTCAAGGCTCCCAAGAGCACCCCAGCACTACCAGGTTATACCTCATACCATGCTTTTTGGCCCCAAAACTTGGACCGAACCACAAAAGGAGGGGAGTATCAATATTCATCAAAGATACCCACACCTCCAGGTTGGTGGCACAGCACAAGCATCAGAGACTATCCATGTGCAACTAACAGTGGGTAAAACTGCCTTCCAGTTTATAGCCTGCTACAGACCACCTCCCAAACCCAGGAACCCCACTCGGCCTTCCTGAGAACACTGGAAAATATGAAGGTCTCTCCAAACACCATTATATTGGGCGACTTCAACTACCCAAACATAGACTGGGAGCATTACTCTAGCTCCAACACCCTAGCCCAAAGGTTCCTAGAATTTATAAACTCAAATGCTATGGAACAACTTGTTACCACTCCCAAAAGAGGGGAAAACATACTGGACCTGATTATCACCAACATGGGGACTCTATGCGCCAGACCAGAAGTGTATCCCTCACTGGTAAAATCAGACCATAAACTAATCTCACTGGATATTCACATCCCGACCCCACCCCCTGCCCAGGAAACCACAGTGAAAAACTTCTCTAAAGCAAATTTCACACTCCTCAAAACCGAGGTGGAATCCTTCAAAGCCCCGAGCCTGTGGAAAATATGACCCAGACTGCAGAATCCTTTATAAAGCATTCTATGAACACCTTCGAATGCATGGATCATGCAATCCCAAATAAAACCAAGACCCAATCCTCCAAGGCAGATGGACCTGGTGGACCCCAGCCATAAACAAACTATACAATGAAGGATGAAAGCACTACATGATAGGTAAAATTCCAAAAGGGAAGGCATCTCTGATCAGTATTAGCTTAAAAAACTATGGGCACTCATAAAATTATTAAGGCCAGCTTGAGAGAAAAGTACTGGGACACTAAGGGATAATCACAAGGCTTTTTTAGTTATGTTAGGAACCTGGGTAGAATTCCCAGATATGCTCAGAATTAGTCCAAAATGACAAAAATACATCGAACCCACAGACATTGCCAACATCCCTGGCAGACAGGTTCAGAGCAAACTTCCCCTCCCCACCAAAGGGCAAATATCTATCCAGCAGAGTGCTGCTCCCTGACATCTCAAGGGTACCGGGTAGAGCAGCCCTCTCCAAAGCAAAAACACAGCATCAATGGGACAGGCGATTGTCCCGGGGCTCGTCCTACATGAACTCCAAGAAGAGCTAAACCTAAACATAAAACTACTGTTCAATCTCAGCCTTACTACAGGGATATGTACCCAAAGAGTGGCGTGCAACAACAGTGGTCCCTCTCCACCAAGGTGAGAATTGCCTCCAGCGGATCTGGAAACTATCACCCATAAGCCTGACTGACTTGGTTTGCAAAGCTATGGAAAGGATCATCATGAACCTCATAAATAAAGAATGTTAGGAACCTACAGACACTGGATCCTGCAGTTAGGCTTTGTTAAGGGCAGATCCTGCCTCTTATACCTGGTCGATTTCTTTGAAACAGTCACCAAGGCCATTGGGGGAAGGTGGTCCACACAGCCTACCTGGACCTCAAAAACCCAAAATTTTCAATACCCCACTCGGGCATT